>NW_022990274.1:2098618-2376118 GCF_902827175.1 Gymnodraco acuticeps
TCTGTTAGCCTCTGGAGTCCAACAGAACGTGATGTTGACGGAGGTGAGTCTGGAGAGAGGTGCAGCTACCTTACTGAAGTTCCGGATGAAGCGACGGTAAAAGTTGGCAAATCCCAGAAACCTCTGGAGCTCCCTCCTTGTAGTTGGGACTGGCCACTCCACCACTGCCTTGATCTTTCCAGGGTCTGCCTCCACCTTGCCCTGGCTGATGATGATATAGCCCAGGAAGCTGATCCGGTTCTGGTGGAACTCACTTCTCCGCCTTAACATAGAGCTTGTTCTCCAGCAGTCTCTGTAGGACCCTGCGGACATGTGTTCCTCCTGATTCCTGGAGAAAATCAGGATGTCGTCTAGTAGACAAAGACAAAGCGGTTAAGGAAGTCACGCAAGACATCATTGATCATAGCCTGGAAAACTGCTGGGGCGTTAGTGAGACCAAAAGGCATGACCAGATATTCAAAATGGCCCAATGGAGTGTTAAACGCTGTCTTCCATTCATCCCCCTGGCGGATGCGGATCAGATGATAGGCGTTTCGAAGGTCAAGCTTGGTGAACAGGGTTGCCTCTTGGAGAGGTTCAAAAGCTGAGGTGAGAAGGGGTAATGGGTACTTGTTCTTGACCGTGATATTGTTTAACCCCCGAAAGTCTATGCAAGGTCGTAGCGACTTATCCTTCTTGCCTACAAAGAAGAACCCGGCACCCACAGGAGAAGAGGAGGGACGAATAATACCAGCAGCCACAGAGTCCGTGATATAAAGCTCCATAGCCTCCCTCTCAGGACGGGACAGATTGTAGAGGCGGCTGGAGGGTAGAGGAGCTCCAGGAGCAGATCAATTGGGCAGTCGTAGGGTCGGTGGGGAGGAAGAGAGAGAGCCCTCTCTTTGCTGAAGACCCAACGCAGGTCGTGGTAAGTAGCAGGAACACCAGTCAAATCTACAGATGCATCAGGCAGACAACAGGATTTGGGGAAACAGAAGTTGAAGGTATGGCAGAACACAGGCAGTTAGCGAGACAGTGCTGATCCCATTCAATAATCCTTCCCTTAGCCCAATCAATGTGTGGGTTGTGAGTACGTAGCCACGGGTAACCCAAAACCAGAGGTGTGGAAGGAGAGGATATTACCTTAACTGGATAAGTTCACGGTGGTTTCCGGAGGTGATTAAAGTCACAAGGGGTGACTGTGCTGTGACTGAGGAGATGATTTGTCCATTTAGAGCATAGGCAGTTAACGGTTCCTCTAGGCTCCAGCAGAGTCCCAGCTGTTCAGCTAGCTCCTGGTCCAAAAAGCTATCCTCCGCACCAGAATCAATGAGAGCCTGGAGAGGCAATGTCATAGAACTAACACAGAGCTTGGCGGGAATTAGAAAACGAGTCAAGGATGGTGTTAGAGATGATTGCTGTGGGAACCCCCCCCCCCCCCTACGTCAGGAACCCCCAATCTCACTGACGCAGACCTCCTAAGTTGGGACATGTAACACCTCAAATGGGACAGTGGGGAATGATATGCCCAAGTCTTATCCACAATACAGGCATTGGCCTGCACCCATCCGGCGGCATGACGCTCCTCCGGAGAAAGTCTAGCACGACCCAGTTTGCATGGGCTCCTCCTGAGAAGAGGTGCGCACGCTGGACGACGGGGGAAAGAGGGAGGTCTAAACACGGAGTGAGCAGGAGTAGGAGGAAAAAAACTGGGCTTACTGAGTGAGGCTGGTGAATCCCTCCGTGTCCGCTCAGCTCGGCGCTGCCGCAGACGAACCGTCCAAACGAGACACTAAGGAAATCAGCTCTGAGAGATCCGCTGGGAACGTCTCGTGCTGCCAATTTGTCCCGAAGCTGGTCCCTTAATCCTCTCAAAAACACCGCCTTGAGAGCCGCCTCGTCCGATCGAGCCTCTGCAGCGAGTGTGTGAAACTCAATGGAGTAATCAGCCACTGTCCGGCTTCCTTGTGCAGGCTAAGCAGCTTATTTTCGGCGGAGCCAGAGGAGTTGGGATGATCAAACAAACAGCTGAGAACCGATCAGAGAAGCTCTCAAAACGTAGTGTCAAAATCCACCAAAGAGTTTAAAGCCCTCTGCCCAGGTTAAAGTCTCCCGCGGAGCAACCCCAAAACAAAATTGATCCTCGTTGCTTCAGCAGCAAATGCAACAGGACGCTGGCGAAAAACCTTGTTACATTGAAACAAAAAAACCTCTGCATTTCTCCTCCTCTCCGTGAAATGGCTCAGGATCGGTGATAGGAAAATCCTGGCGAGGAAAGGGCAAAGGAGCTGGACTGGGAGTGGCCTGAGATGCTACCGTCGAGGTAGTGAGAGCGGAGATCTGGCACGCCAACTCGGAGACATGATGAGCCATGGACCGGTTACTATCAACCAAAGCTCGGATTGAGCTTTTCGTGTTCACCCAGGAGGGAGCCCCTGACTTGACAGTCCATCCATCCATCATCTTCTCCCGCTTATCCGTGGTCGGGTCGCGGGGGTAGCAGTTCCAGCAGAGAGCCCCAAACTTTCTTTTCCCTGGCGACATCAACCAGCTCTGACTGGGGATCCCAAGGCGCTCCCAGGCCAGCGAAGAGATATAATCCCTCCACCTGGTCCTAGGTCTACCACTTGGTCTCTTCCCAGCTGGACGTGCCTGGAACACCTCCCTAGAGAGGCGCCCAGGTGGCATCCTAACTAGGTGCCCGAACCACCTCAACTGGCTCCTTTCGACGCGAAGGAGGAGCGGCTCAACTCCGAGTCCCTCCCTGATGACCGAACTTCTCACCTTATCCCCTAAGGGAGACACCAGCCACCCTGCGGAGAAAACCCATCTCGGCCGCTTGTATCCGCGATCTCGTTCTTTCGGTCATGACCCATCCTTCATGACCATAGGTGAGGGTAGGAACAAAAATGGCCCGGTAGACAGAGAGCTTTGCCTTCTGGCTCAGCTCCCTTTTCGTCACAACGGTGCGGTAAAGCGACTGCAGTACCGCTCCCGCTGATCCGATTTTCCAGCCCATCTCACGCTCCATTGTTCCCTCACTCAAGAACAAGACCCCGAGATACTTGAACTCCTTCACTTGGGGTAAGGACTCATTCCCTACTTGAAGTGGACAGTCCATCGGTTTCCTGCTGAGAACCATGGCCTCAGATTTGGAGGTGCTGATCCTCATCCCAGCCGCTTCACACTCGGTTGCGAACCGATCCAGTGAGTGCTGAAGGTCGCAGACCGATGAAGCCATTAGAACCACATCATCTGCCAAAAGCAGTGGTGCAATCCTTAGTCCACCGAACTGCAGACCCCCTCCCCCATGACTACGCCTCGAAATCCGATCCATGTATATTACAAACAGGATTGGTGACAAAGCGCAGCCCTTGCGGAGGCCAACCCTCACCGGAAATGGGTCCGACTTACTGCCGAGGACCCGGACACAGCTCTCGCTTTGGGAGTACAGAGATTGGATGGCCCTGAGTAGAGACCCCCTCACCTCATACTCCCGCAGCACCCTCCCACAGTAACTCCCTGGGAACTCGGTCATACGCCTTGTCCAAGTCTACAAAACACATGTAGACCGGATAAGCGTACTCCCAGGCCCCCTCCAGGATCCTTGCGAGAGTAAAAAGCTGATCCGTCGTTCCACGACCAGGACGGAAATCCGCATTGTTCCTCCTCAATCTGAGGTTCAACAATCGGCCTGACCCTCCTTTCGAGTACCTTAGAGTAAACTTTCCCGGGGAGGCTGAGTAGTGTGATGCCTCTGTAATTGGCACACACCCTCTGATCCCCCTTTTTGCCACTCCTTCGGTACTGTTTCCGACTTCCACGCAACTTTGATGAGACGTGTCAACCATGACAGTCCCTCAACACCCAGAGCCTTCAGCATTTCCGGGCGGATCTCATCCACCCCCGGGGCTTTGCCACTGTGGAGTTGTTTGACGACCTCAGTGACCTCCCCCCCGGGAGATTGGTGTTGATCCCCCGTCATACTCCAGCTCTGCCTCTAACATAGAGGGCGGAGTTGTCGGGTTCAGGAGTTCCTCAAAGTGTTCCTTCCAACGCCCTAACACTCCATCAGTTGAGGTCAACAACGTCCCATCCTTACTGTACACAGCTTGGATGGTTCCCTGCTTCCCCCTCCTGAGGTGTCGGACAGTTTTCCAGAACAACTTTGGTACCGCCCGAAAGTCCTTCTCCATGTCTTCTCCGAACTTCTCCCACACCCGCTGCTTTGCCTCGGCCACGGATGAGGCTGCTGCCCTTCGGGCCTGTCGGTACCTTGCAACTGCCTCGCGAGTCCCCCGGGATAACAAATCCCTGAAGGCCTCCTTCTTCAGTCGGACGGCTTCCCTGACCACCGGTGTCCACCAGGAGGTTCGAGGGTTACCGTCCCTTGAGGCACCTAGGACCTTGAGACCACAGCTCCCCGCCACGGCTTCGGCAATAGAGGCTTTGAACACCGACCACTCTGGTTCAATGTCCCCAACCTCCACAGTAATGCCCGAAAAGCTCCACCGGAGGTGTGAGTTGAAGGCCTCCTGAACTTGGGCCTCCTCCAGACGTTCCCAGTTCACCCGAACTACACGTTTGGGCTTACCAGGTCTATCCAGAGGCTTCCCCCGCCACTCGACCCAACTCACCACCAGATGGTGATCAGTTGACAACTCCGCCCCTCTCTTTACCCGAGTGTCCAAAACATACGGCCTCAGGTCCGATGATACGATAACGAAATCGATCATGGACCTTCTGCCTAGGGTGCTCTGGTACCACGTACACTTATGAGCATCCTTATGTTCGAACATGGTGTTTGTTATGGCCAATCCATGACTAGCACAGAAGTCCAGTAACAAACCACCACTCCGGTTCAGATCAGGGGGGCCGTTCCTCCCAATCACGCCCCTCCAAGTGTCTCCATCATTGCCCTCATGTGCGTTGAAGTCTCCCAGAAAGATTAAAGAGTCCCCTTCAGGAGCCCCATACAGGACTCTTTCCAGGGTCTCCAAGAAGGCCGTATACTCTGAACTGCTGTTGGGTGCATAAGCACACACAACAGTCAGAGTTTCCCCCCCCATAACCCGCAGGCGTAGGGAGGCGACCCTCTCGTCCACTGGGGTAAACTCCAACAACGAAGCACCTAACCGGGGACTTGTGAGTATTGTAGAGTTATATTTGTATTTATTCATGTTAGCAAACTATGGATAAGCTTAAAATGAGAATAATTTGGGTAAAACTGTGAGCTGCATTTGGGGCCTGTTGACATGTGTTTTTGAGGACAAAGGAAGATGGGGGAAGGTGAGAGCATGTCCTGATTTGCATTCAACTTAGAACGAGCTACAGTGTTTGTGATGTTAAGAGAGGTCCCTTGGGTTTCTCTGGTGCTTATCAACAGTAGCAGTTAAGTGAATACTGTTCAAACAATACCTGTGTTTGTGTTTTATATTGATTTCTCTGTTTTATCCTTTCATAAATGTAAGGACTACAAATGGCTATAAACATTCTGGGCTGGTTGGAGTAAACAGGGTTTTATGGCTCTGTGGGGGAGGTGTAGGTATGCAGGCCTTGAGACCTTTTGTTGGAAAGTGAGCCTGTTTGGTTTCCTGCTGCGTTTCCTGCTGCGTTGCGTCTCCCAATGAGAGGACCTGAACAGATGACCAGCTGACCTAACACCAAACCCCTCCTTCTTACTCTGGTATATATCCGGTGGATCCCTGGCGTTCGGCCTCTTCTTCACATGCTGCCCTCGGGTGAAAGTAGCTCTGCAGTATGCGGACTAGAGCAGGAGTAAGCCGGCATTACTCCTTAAGCATTGCAATATAACTGTAATATATCATGTTGTATTGTAATGATTGTATTGCATTGTCATATTGCCATTAAAGTAGATTATTGTTAACGGTTACTTTGTAGATATGGATTCCTTCCTGTATTATAACCAGCTTCATAGGAACGCGCGGAGATTTGAAAAGCGGACCAGATATCCCTTTAAATCTCCAACAAAATGGTGACCCGACGTCTATAACGAAGCTGAGGAAGAATTCAGACGCTTTCAAACATCTCAGACAATCAGCAGGACTCTGCAACTTTGCAAATAAGGTAAGCAGACGATGAAAGTCGCCTGTCTGTAATTGGATACGCTAAAACTTTAGGATTGTCTGTAGGCGTTTCACAGTGTTTTTATAGTTTAAATGGAATATACAATGCATATTTTACTATGTTAGGAAAGTTATATACAAAACGTAAACGTGGATCGACAGGTAGACGAAAGTCCTGCGTGACGTAAAATAGAGCAGTTTGGCGCGGATCTGCAGGTGTATATTCCTGAGTGGCGTAGAAATGGTGCAGTTTGTGTGAATGCGAGGTTTGAATCCTGCACGGCAAAACCTGAAAACTCGATATATCAGATCGAGTCGCCGTTTAAAACTGGGGTTTAAATAACAGACCAATGCTAAAAGCTTAAAGCCAGAGGTCTGTTATATATTAAACCAAGGTAGAGCGTTTCCCTTTGTCTGGAAACTTCTGCTGCTGCCATCTAGTGGCTGAAAGGGGGTATCACACCCTTGAAACTTCTGCTGCTGCCATCTAGTGGCTGAAAGGGGGTATCACACCCTTGAAACTTCTGCTGCTGCCATCTAGTGGCTGAAAGGGGGTATCACACCCTTGAAACTTCTGCTGCTGCCATCTAGTGGCTGAAAGGGGGTATCACACCCTTGAAACTTATGCGAGCTTAGAGTTTAATCATTACATTGCTGGCCGGTATTGTTTGGTAAACTGGTACAAAACAATAAGGGATTGAACATTTTTTACAACGACAGCACCAGGAGATGAGTAAACTCAAGAATCTGTAGAGTGTAAATACTTTGTGCAAAACACATTTTACACTCGAACTGTTTGCAAATGTAGACAATATAAATAAATGTTCAGAAAGAAGACATAGGCCTACACTTGATTCAAATTTCATTACTGTGATCCGATTGGTGTGCTCTGCAGGTTTACTATTGTTCGAAGTAACAGTGGGATTTAAAATGAGAGAAGATATGGAGATGTTCTTTCATAGTGTGTGGAATATGTGATGCTGGAAACATGTAAGTATTTCAGAGTTGTGTTGGGTAAATATGTAACAATGGATGAAACAATTTTTGGAGTGAGTTTTTGTAATATCATAAGTAGACATTAATTATGTTGATTAGATGGCATTTAACAACTAAGACAGATAGTATGATTAGAAAGAGACAGAGTGGAAAGGGTTGGATTTATTTAACATCAGTGGGCTAGACTTCTTATAGGTAATGTGTACCGGGACCTGGACTCCCCCTCTGAGTTAGAAAGGCTTTGATCCCGACCCTCCAAGCAGACAACGAGACCTAACCCAACAGGAGACTCCTCCTTCTCCATCGTACAGACAGAGAACCAGAGCTGAACCAACAACAACAACAAGACTACATCAAGACTGCAGCCAGAACTATCTCCACCTGTGGCATCCAGAACCAAACCAGCATGCTGACATACAGAGAGAAACTCTCATCGGTCCCTCAAACAGGACATGAAGTTCCAAACTGCGCCGCGAGATTTGGCACAATAGACATGAGAGCAGAATCCGCCCTCCATAAAAACAGCAGAGAGACTGTAAAGGAGGAGTGCAACAACAGTGGCATGATGGGGCTGCAGATGTGACTGGGCCAATGGCGGCCTACAAAAGTTACAGCGGATGGATTCAACAGCTGATGGACTGAAGAGAAGACAGAATCAGAGGAGTTGGCATGGTCGATTAGAAGTGAGGAGGCCGGGGTCACGGCTTGAGAAAACCAGGGGAGGAGGAAAGGAGAACGGGAATGAGTGAGTTACACATAAACACACTTATTCACGAAACGCACATTTAAATAACTTGAATTAACTTCATAAATACGTAAAGACAGAAAGATTTATTAATCATTGGGTAAATTAAAAATAGCAGTAAAGAGGAAACTATTAAAGTAAAATGATAATCATCCTAAAACACACTGACAGAGTAGAACCATATTCTTCAATATTTTCATCATGTTAACAATTCATTCTTTAAGACATTTTTATTCACGTGTGAATAAAGTAGCGGTCTCATTGGTTACAATATTGATCACCATTAAAAGGATAGTTTTAGGAACCACTCTATAGGACAAATCTTTGTTTGTATTAATGGCTAGTGCCAAGCCACATATTAAATTCCAATCTAAAGTGTTGATTTCACCATTGTGGCATAGTTATTACCAGACTTCGGTTTTAAATCCTTGATAAAGGAGGGAGTAATTGTTGCATGTTCGGACACCCAAGGTTCCACACACTGCTAAAGAGTTTAACATCGTTTTTTAAGTAGACCAGAATTATAATGAGCTATGAAATGCAGAGCGACACAGATCCTAGTAATGTTTTGACTCAAGATAATAGTTATTGTACACAAGTTTCTGAAATAGATCATTAGACATTTTAATTAGTAGTGGTACTCGAAGGAAGTGAGTTTTGTACCAAGTTTCAGGAAAGTGGGAGGCGGAAGTCCCAATGACAAGTGAGAATCATCTTGAAAATTATAGTTGAAATCGTGACATATTTTTGTAGACAAAGGATACTGGCCTATGCTGAAATGTCAAAGTCTCTGCAGAGCACGACACATGGCCAAAAAAGACGGAGACCAACTGACCTTTGACCCTGACCGACAGTGTAACTTGACAAGGCACTGTGGATGACTGACTCTGGGGTGAACCTGACCAAACTTGACATGACAACCAGACAGTGTGAGTGTGAATGTATGCCGGCATGTGATCAGTGTAACTGCATGATTCTAAAACAATAACTAACCAAGCATGTTTTTGGACTAACATATTATTTTGGAGCTCCAAGGGAAACGAGAGGTTTCCTAAAAATTCCACAAAAAGGGGAAACCGCACATGTGATATTTTCCTCTCACATGAGTTGGCGGTTTGCAAATGTAAAAGCTGAAGATTCTGTTTCTTTTAGGCCTGAAGGACGGAGAGGAACACTTCTTTTCACTGAAGTGTTCACTGTGGAAATAATGATAATAATGTTCGTTATGTCCCTAACCAATTACCTGACAGTTTTTGTTCCCCTCCCATTACAGGCTTTTGTTACACATGATTTCATGTGTAAAAAGGGGGAGTGAGTATAATGTATAAATGTCAACATGGCTGTAAAATTCACAATTTAAATTTTTCTTTTAAGGATTGAGCATTGAATGTAATTAACCTGCTCCATATCTGGGGATAAGATACTGTTTGATGAATGTTGAGATGTTTCTAAATATTGATTTGAATTATAGCAGGTAACACAGAAGCAGTGGCCAAGGGGCTACTGTGAAACCGAAGAAGTTGACCTGTGATAGTGAAACAATTTTGTAATATTTTAACAGACATTAGAGTAACTGAGGTTTGAAATATAGAAAGAACATATTACAGTTAAGTTAAGCTAAAACATAGTAATGTAATGAGACAGAATTTAATTTAGAGAGCATCATGTAACTAGCCCGGTAAAGGAGTAAAAGCCATAGACTTTATTGTTTAGGTCATTATGGGGATATACATTTCATCTAAATTTATAATAGAAAGACATTTGATGACAGTTTGTTGGAATTCTGTATTCATTTTTTCAGCGTGATAATATCTAAGCACTGACAGGTAGAAGCAGTATCACCAGGAAATCATTCACTTTGTTAGCATCGTGATTTTGGTTGTTTTTGAATCCATAACATTAGTGTGTTTCTTTACCAGAAACATTAGCAGTTCATATTAGATTTGGATTTTAAATAGGATTTCATTTAAAAATAAACACAGATGCTTGTCAGAAATTCAGAGCTATTGAAATATGTTATTTAGTTTACCTAAAGATGTTGAGGTTCTTATTTAGTTGGCACAATCCAAGTATTAAGATTCTGAAGCTGCACTGGCAGATAGGAGGGCTACAATTAATTTAGAAAACCTGTTCACAGACAGCTGTTGTTTCAAGACACCCCACCAACAGGCTCCAAGTGGGTCAAAACAGCTGAGCGTAGGCTTGAGGGAGTTGTATCAGATTTCTCCACACAGGTCACCGGCGCCAAAAGGGGGACCCGAGAAGCACGAGGACAAAGTGGCTCAACCCCAGGCTCTCCGACCCCGACCGAGTGACCCAGCGGACCTCTTATGCCGTCTGCCTGGGAGAAAAGGGGGGACAGCTCGTACCACGGGAGCCAGTGTGCGGCGGGAGGAAACCACCTGCTAGGACCAGGGGGACGACATCAGGACGGACGTGGCCCTGGCAGACGTGGACTACTCGGAAGCAGCAGACTGGAGGAGCAGGACCCTGGAGACATCCTTACAGCAGACGACCCGGGAGGCATCATCAGCGGGCCGGAGAAGGAGGACCCTGGAGACATCTCTCCAGCATCGACCCGGAAGCCGCCATCAGCGGGCCGGAGGACGAGGAGGAGGAAGACATCTCTCTAGCAGGCAGCCCAGAAGCTGCTGTCAGCGGATTGGGTGGACAAAGACACGGCAAGCCAGGACGGCGCAGCAGAGGAGTCTACTTCGCTCTGATCAGTTCTACCCGTGAAGGGAAAGCTGCATCTCTCCCTCCCTATTAGCTGTCCTTGTGGGCTATTCCTCCGAGGGGGGGGGGGGGGGGGGGGGGCTGATGATTCTAGCACTCAGCTACCCCCTCATGGTTCCTTCACTGCCATGGAAAGGGGTGTTCTGTCTCCATGAAGGTTTCAAGTACTCTAAATACCAGCTTCGGATGGATTTACGGACACAGTAGAAAATAATGACAGTGGGTATATTTCAAAATGCCTTGTCTAAGTTTATCTCTGGAGAAGGAGATAAAAAGGGGGATTTGTAGAGTTATATTTGTATTTATTCATGTTAGCAAACTATGGATAAGCTTAAAATGAGAATAATTTGGGTAAACTGTGAGCTGCATTTGGGGCCTGTTGACATGTGTTTTTGAGGACAAAGGAAGATGGGGGAAGGTGAGAGCATGTCCTGATTTGCATTCAACTTAGAACGAGCTACAGTGTTTGTGATGTTAAGAGAGGTCCCTTGGGTTTCTCTGGTGCTTATCAACAGTAGCAGTTAAGTGAATACTGTTCAAACAATACCTGTGTTTGTGTTTTATATTGATTTCTCTGTTTTATCCTTTCATAAATGTAAGGACTACAAATGGCTATAAACATTCTGGGCTGGTTGGAGTAAACAGGGTTTTATGGCTCTGTGGGGGAGGTGTAGGTATGCAGGCCTTGAGACCTTTTGTTGGAAAGTGAGCCTGTTTGGTTTCCTGCTGCGTTTCCTGCTGCGTTGCGTCTCCCAATGAGAGGACCTGAACAGATGACCAGCTGACCTAACACCAAACCCCTCCTTCTTACTCTGGTATATATCCGGTGGATCCCTGGCGTTCGGCCTCTTCTTCACATGCTGCCCTCGGGTGAAAGTAGCTCTGCAGTATGCGGACTAGAGCAGGAGTAAGCCGGCATTACTCCTTAAGCATTGCAATATAACTGTAATATATCATGTTGTATTGTAATGATTGTATTGCATTGTCATATTGCCATTAAAGTAGATTATTGTTAACGGTTACTTTGTAGATATGGATTCCTTCCTGTATTATAACCAGCTTCATAGGAACGCGCGGAGATTTGAAAAGCGGACCAGATATCCCTTTAAATCTCCAACAGTATCCCCACACCCGCCCGGCGCCTCACACCTTGAGCAACTCCGGAGAAGAATAGAGTCCAACCCCTATCCAGAAGTAAGGTTCCAGAGCCGACGCTGTGCGTAGAGGTGAGCCCAACCAGATCCAACTGGTAACGCTCCACCTCCCGCACAAGCTCCGGCTCCTTCCCCCCCAGAGAGGTGTCGTTCCACGTCCCCAAAGCTAGCTTCTGTCGCCCGGGTCTGGTCTGTCGAGACCCTCCGCTTTCACTGCCACCCTTCTGGCAGCGCACCCGACCCCATCGATGTTTCACGTAGGTGGTGGGCCCGCGGGACGGAGAAGCGGAGGTGTTGCCCACGTTGCCTTTTCGGGCTGGGCCCGGCCGGGCTCCGTGGCAAGCCCGGCCACCAGACGCTCGCCGACGAGTCCTCCTTCTGGGCCTGGCTCCAGAAGGGGACCCCGGGCTTCCTCCGGGCCGGGTATCCTCACTTCTTGTGTCGTCTTCCATGAGGTCTTTTGAACAAATCTTAGTCTGGCCCCTTGCCTGAGACCAATTTGCCATGGGAGACCCTACCAGGAACACAAGGTTCCAGACAACACAGCCCCCAGGTTCATCAGGGCACACAAACCTCTCTACCACGATAAGGTGCTGGTTCTTCAGAGAGTGACTTGACAGTGTGAAAGAAATAAAGAATTAAATATTCTTTCTTTCCGACTTGACAGTGTGAAAGAATATTTTAATCCAAGCTAATTGTGCTTAAAACTTTAGATAGTGAGATTCCTTATTTCTCTTTGTCTTTGTCTCTTCTTGTCTGATATGTGGGGGGAGGGTTCCCATTGCTCTGCAGTCATGGGACAAAGGGTTTTTGTCTCACATCTGGCAGTCATTAGGATAAGAGCGGGCTTTTGAGGCCCCGCTGTAGAGTTATATTTGTATTTATTCATGTTAGCAAACTATGGATAAGCTTAAAATGGGAATAATTTGGGTAAAACTGTGAGCTGCATTTGGGGCCTGTTGACATGTGTTTTTGAGGACAAAGGAAGATGGGGGAAGGTGAGAGCATGTCCTGATTTGCATTCAACTTAGAACGAGCTACAGTGGTTGTGATATTAAGAGAGGTCCCTTGGGTTTCTCTGGTGGTTATCAACAGTAGCAGTTAAGTGAATACTGTTCAAACAATACCTGTGTTTGTGTTTTATATTGATTTCTCTGTTTTATCCTTTCATAAATGTAAGGACTACAAATGGCTATAAACATTCTGGGCTGGTTGGAGTAAACAGGGTTTTATTGCTCTGTGGGGGAGGTGTAGGTATGCAGGCCTTGAGACCTTTTGTTGGAAAGTGAGCCTGTTTGGTTTCCTGCTGCGTTTCCTGCTGCGTTGCGTCTCCCAATGAGATGACCTGAAAAGATGACCAGCTGACCTAACACCAAACCCCTCCTTCTTACTCTGGTATATATCCGGTGGATCCCTGGCGTTCGGCCTCTTCTTCACATGCTGCCCTCGGGTGAAAGTAGCTCTGCAGTATGCGAACGAGTGCAGGAGTAAGCCGGTATTACTCCTTAAGCATTACAATATAACTGTAATATATCATGTTGTATTGTAATGATTGTATTGCATTGTCATATTGCCATTAAAGTAGATTATTGTTAACGGTTACTTTGTAGATATGGATTCCTTCCTGTATTATAACCAGCTTCATAGGAACGCGCGGAGATTTGAAAAGCGGACCAGTTATCCCTTTTAATCCCTAACACCGCCTATCTGGAAGAAGAGATTGGCTCTGCATGTTTCTTTGTGGGGCAGAGCTGGCTTGGTTTCGCCCCAGCAGGGTGGAACTATACGGGCTCTCCGGCCGGCCGTTTGTTTGTTTGATTGTTTGTTTGTTTATATGTTTGTACTTAGAATAAACCTCTCAGTGCTTTGGCTAACAACGATCCAGTCTCCTTCATTGTTACTCAACATTGAAAGACAGAAGTTTTCCTCACAGACAGGGCATGAAGGATTGGGGTAGAATCCGCTCCAGATCCTACGGGGTTTATTCTTGGCCAGTTCTTCTGTTAGGCTCCTCGTAAAGAGACACAAAACTTGAACCCGCTATGCAAGAACACTGGGACGGAGACTTAGGTGAAGTGTCAAAAGACTGGATTTAATAAATCCACAAAAACCAGGCAGGGGACAAAGCAAACTCTGAACAGAGTGGGGAGAACGTGGAGCAGAGCTGAGACGGAGGTTGGGCTGGACGTGGCAGGCAGGACGGAATAGAATGTGGAGTTTCTGGAACAGGCAAAAAACAGAACAGGATTAGCATACGAAAAAATCCAACAGGAAGAGTATACAAAAGAACTAGAAAATCTAGTCAGCCGGAACTGGAGTTTACCACTGTGAGTATACGAAGAACTGGCGAAGTCTGATGATCGAACCGGAGTTTTAAGCAGCAGCAGGTGAGTGGTGGTAATCAGTGATGATGAGAAACAGGAGCGGAGGTGAGTTGGCGGAAAGCGGAAAGTAGGTCAACCACGCCCAGCCAGGAAGACAGACAAACAGATAAAAGGAGAAGGAGATACCGCAATTCCTCACAATAACATCCTCTGAATGTTGCAGTTAAAACGTTATGTCTTAGTTAACCTTAAACCTTATAGGAACATTATTTGAAAATATAAACATCCTAAAAAGGTTCTTTGAACATCAGATTAAAACGTTTCTTTAAAACCTTATTAGAACCAATAGGTGACATTAGCCAAAGTTGTGAGAACGTTCCCCGCTAGCTGGGATATCCCTTCCTATGTAAGTCTTTCCCATTGGCTGCTACTAACAAAAGAAGAAGTAAAACAAAAAGCAAAGGCACCACCTGCTTGCTGGAGTAAGACAGCGTCTTAGACAGCACAGCACGTTTATGATTATGAATATTATTCTTTTTGTTTTCAGTTCAGGTTCCAGTTTCAATGGCTGATAAAGAAAATTATTATAAAAGCTTTTTAAGTTGTGCTAAAATAACATTGATAAATAACAATTTGTTCACTGATAGACTAAAAGTCGACTAATTGGGGGCAGTCCTAATATTTTTTTGTTATGGAATTTGGAAGATGAGTTCAGGAGTCTGAGAGTGTTAGGGACCAAGTAGGAAGGAAAAGAAAATGGGTTTTTTATTGACCCAGAAATTCCAAAAACATTTAAAACCAAAAATCTTTAATACGCCCATAAAAGAGGTCAACAGAAAATACTTCTATTAACTACAACAGCAACTTAACATGTGTTAACTGAACAAGCTGACATGCCACAACGATAAAACACGAAAAATATAAAGTGGCTTGGCCAAACCAAACGGGTAATAACCGGAAAAGCATGACATGGGACCTTTAAGAAAGAGACTACGGTGCTTTGAGAATCCTACTGCACCTTCACTATCCGACGTATTTATGATGCGCCAGCGGACTTCATAAATGTGCGTCTGCTGTGTGGAAACTACAGTTTTCTATAGAGGACTACATGGATGTATAATAAGAACGGCGGACTACTGTAAACGCATCTAGATACTTTGCACCGTGCTCTGATGGTGTTGTGTTATGCTTTATGAACGGGGACAACAGGGAAACATATTCTTCATGACCAAGGTTGGAATTGAAATAAAAAAGTAAAGTGAAACTTATGCTTGTCACCCTCACCCTACGGTCCACACGTATTAATCCACATGAATCCCAATACGTACGATTGTATGAAAAGATCTTAAATAAATACAAATGTATTTATTATAAATGTGTTATTCCTTAAAGGTGGGGTAGGTAATTTTGGAGAAACCAGCTTGAGTGCGCTAGAATTTGAAAATACACAACCGGAACAAATCAGGGGGTTACAAACCACAGCACTGAGACTGCTCTTGTAAAGGTCTTTAATGACATCCACTTAAACACAGACAGTGGCAGAAATTCAGTGTTAGTATTATTAGATCTCAGTGCTGCGTTTCACACTGTTGACCACAGCATATTACTAGACCGACTGGAAAACTGGGTGGGACTTTCGGAAACAGTTCTAAATTGGTTTGAATCCTACTTAAAGGACAGAAGCAACTTTGTTTCTATAGGTAAATACACATCTGAGTTGACAAATATGACATGTGGGTTTCCTCAAGGCTCCATCTTGGGGCCTCTTCTCTTTAACATCTACATGCTACCACTGGCTCAGATAATGAAAAACAACAAAATAAGTTACCATAGCTATACAGATGACACACAAATTTACGTAACAATTTCACCAGGAGACTATGCTCCAATTCAAACACTGAGTAAGTGCATTGAACAAATCAATGACTGGATGTGTTAGAACTTTCTCCAATTAAACAAAGATAAAACTGAGGTAATGGTTTTTGGAGCCAAGTCAGAACGTATAAAAGTTAGCGCTGAGCTTCAGTCTGCAATGTTCAAAACAACAGATAAAGCCAGAAATCTAGGTGTAGTCATGGACTCTGACCTGAGTTTCAACAGTCACATTAAAACTGTTACTAAATCAGCCTACTATCACCTAAAGAATATATCTAGGATTAAAAGACTAATGTCACAGCAGGATTTGGAAAAACTTGTCCATGCTTTTATCTTCAGTAGACTCGACTACTGCAATGGTGTCTTCACAGGTCTCACTAAAAAATCTATTAGGAAGCTGCAGCTGATTCAGAACGCCGCTGCTCGAGTCCTCACTAACACTAAGAAAGTGGATCACATCACTCCTGCTCTGAAGTCTTTACACTGGCTTCCTGTGTGTCAAAGAATATATTTCAAAAATACTGCTGCTGGTTTATAAAGCACTGAATGGTTTAGGCCCAAAATACATTTCTGACCTCCTGCTAAATTATGAACCATCCAGATCTCTCAGGTCTTCAGGGACTGGTCAGCTTTCTGTCCCCAGAGTCAGAACTAAACATGGTAAAGCAGCGTTCAGTTATTATGCTCCAAATATCTGGAACAAACTCCCAGAAACCTGCAGGTCCGCTGCAACTCTGACTACTTTTAAATCCAGGCTGAAGACTTTTCTTTTTGTCGCTGCTTTTAATTGAACTATTCATATCTTAGACTGCACTGTAACTTTTATCCATGTACTTTTTCTTTTAATGTTTAATTGAACTATTCATATCTTAGACTGCACTGTAACTTTTATCCATGTATTTTTTCTTTTAATGTTTATTTTATTAGCTTTTCTTTTTAATGACTGATTTTAAATGCCATTTTCTTAATGTCTTTCATTATTTGTAAAGCACTTTGAATTGCCTTGTGTTGAAAAGTGCTATATAAATAAACTTGCCTTGCCTTACGTATTGTAACCCTAGTTATATAAGCACAGGCGGAGCCCTCTACTGGACTCTATGGGTACTACTCTCTATCATGCTGTGCGTGCTTTCACCTACTGAGTTTACGTAAACGTAGCCGGCCAATCGGGGCGAGCCTACCTGAATGCGCGCGCAGGCCCACAGTATATAAAGGCGGCTACACCCGCCGCCCACACTTCATCGAGCGGACTAGGAAAGACAGGGCCCCCAAGTAGAGGGCTCCGCCTGTGCTTATATAACTAGGGTTACAATACGTAACCCCCTGTTATATTTCACACAGGCTCCGCCCTCTACTGGACTCTATGGGTACAGTGGGTGGAGCCCCGATGTATACACGCCCTGTCATCCAACAACATCGACCCACCACACCATCCCTGACCGGCTTTTGGCTAACATCCATTGCATCCCCACTTCCTCCCATCCGGTTGTAACCGTAGAGAAGTCGGGGCCGCAATTGGATAAGGCACACACACACGCTTACCTCGTGTAGAGTGTGAATGGAAAAGATCTGTGCGGAGACTCCGTCTGGAGCCTACCGCGCACCATGTTCCCCAAGTCCCTCAGGAGCATGGGAAAACATAAGTGCACCACGTCCCCCACACTCACACACGCTCCGTGTAGAGTGGGCATGGACAATAGTGAGGAAGGCTCTCCCAGCCTGCCTCCAGCCCTGTATGAGGCTGATTGCGCACCATGTCTCCCGAGTCCCTCAGGAGCATGGGAAAACACAAGTGCTTCCGGGGAGGGGGGGGGGTCAGACACCTGCTGACCCACAGCCACCCCCCCCCCTCACCAGTCATGCATTGCCTCGGCAAGCACAGACGACGAGAAGGAGCCAGACATGTCCAGGAGATAACATTTTATGAAGGAGCCTGGCGTAGACCAAGATGCCGACGTGCATATATCTCATACACTCACGCTGCTGAATAAGGCTGTTTGACACAGCCACAGCCCGTGTAGAATGCGCATGGACCCCAGTGGGGAGGGCTCTCCCCGCCCGTCCATAGGCATGTGTAATGCACCCGCATAGCCATCCTGTTAGGCGCTTCTTGGAGAGAGCTTTTCTAGCCACACCATCCCCAAAGCACACAAACAGCTGTTCACTGCGTCTAATGGCAGCCGTGCGCTCTACATAACATGCTAGCGCACACACTGGGCAGAGGAGGTGCAATTTAGCCTCCCTGGCCTCAATATGGGGTGGAAGATTAAAGCCACCTAACTGAATAGCCCTTGACCTGAACGAACTCCTTAGGCTCTTAGGAGTAAAGGAGGGGTTCGGTCTGAGTGTCGCCCCGCTACGGTCACCCCGGATCAAAAGGCAGCTTGGGTGCACCGACAGAGCGGTCAGCTCGGACACTCTTTTGGCCGAAGTCAAGGCAAGTAGCAATGCTGTCTTCCATGACAGTGCTTTCAGGGAGGAGAGCTCCAGGGGCTCAAATGGTTCTGTGACCAGAGCCTCGAGCACCAACGGCAGGTCCCACTGTGGGGCGGAGGCGTGCACTACTGGAAGCTGCCTCCTGACCCCCTGCAAAAACCGCGACATAAGCGGCTGACTGAAGGCTGACCTGCCTCCAAATCCCTCATGCCAGGACGAAATGGCTGCTGCATACACGTTAATTGTGGAATGAGCCAGCCCCCTGTCCACCAGTATCTGTAAGTAGGTAAGAATAGAGCCCAGCGTGCATGACAGAGGCTCTAGACTCCTTCCTTCACACCATCGCCGGAATCCCCGCCCACTTTGGCCTGTAACAGGCTGTGGCGGATTGTGCTCCTGCTGCTTGGATAGTCTGAATAACGTTGTCAGACAGCCCCACCTGTCTCAGCCTGTCCCTCTCAGGAGCCAAGCCTGGAGAGGTTGGCCCAGAGTGGGTAACGCCCCTATTGCCCCTGCTTCCTGAGACAGTGCTCCCCAGACCTGAGGAATAGCCCAGGGCTGGCCCCCCATCATCTGTGTTACCCCGCGTACCACGGCGCCAGGCGGCGATCTGGGGCCACTAGGATGACTGACAGCTGCTCCCGCCTCACCCTATCCAGAAGGGGGGGGATAAGGTGCAGCGGTGGAAAGGCGTAAAGCAGCTTCCTTGGCCATGGCTCGTGTGCAAATGCGTCCACCCCCAAGGGCGGATTGTCCCACCGGGCCCGGGAGAATCACAGGGCACAGTGGCTGTTGCGCCGATTGGCGAACAGGTCCACCTCTGCTCTCCCGAACTGAGTCCAGAACTGCTTCACCACCTCCGGGTGAAGCCTCCACTCGTCTGGCAGGGGTCCGCCTCTTGACATGAGGTCGGCCCCCCCGTTCTCCCGTCCCAGGATGTGCAGGGCCCTTAGAGACAACACAATCTGTGAAACCCACAACCACAGGTTCTCTGCCGCGGTCAACAAGGCTATTGAGCGGACTCCGCCTTGCCTGTTGATATACGCCACTGTGGTGCGGTTGTCGCTCCACACTAGCACATGTTTGCCCTGTATTAAGGGTTTGAAGTGCTGTAGGACCAGCATCACTGCTCGCAGCTCCAGGAGGTTGCTGTGCCGAGCCTCTGTCAGAGGCCAGCAACCACCTACAGCTCTCTCTAGGCACGTCCCCCCCCCATCTTGTCACTGAAGCGTCTGTAAAGACTGTGATATAGGAGGTCACTTGCCCCAGTGGAGCTCCCCTCCGCAGATTTTCTGGGGACCCCCAGAATCGGAGGTTGCTCTCTACTGAGGGGGGGATGATCACCAGACGTCGTTTGTGTCTTGAGATCTAAACGAAGGCCGGTAAGCCACCTCTGTATGCGACGTGCATGCAGAAGTCCGAGACCCAAAGTCTGCATGATGATCAAAGCTGTCACCGTCGCCCCCTGAAACAGCCTGCAGACTGCCCGCAGCAGGGATGCCTGTCTGCTTTCTGTCAGGGTGGCACGTAGTCTGTCTCCATGGAGCATCACCCCCAGATATTCTACCTGCTGGTGAGGTATGGGGGAGCTCTTCTTCCAATTGACCGCAACTCTTTTTCAACCCAACTTGGTTAGGTGTAGGATCAATTGGGCTGTGTGAAACATTGCCCATTCCCTGGACCTGGCCATGACTATGAGGTCGCCCAGATAAAAGAACACCCTTATGTCATGGTCCCGCAGCGGTTGCAGCGCCGAAGCGTGCGTGGGGATAGGGAGTAGCTGAACGTCAGTCTGTTGTACTCGTAGGCTACCCCCTGGAAGGCAAAACGCAAATACTTTGTGTTTTGGAGCAATTTCGCCATGAAAGTAAGCGTTCTTCAGGTCGATGGTTGTGAACCAATCGTCTGGCTGCACCAGTCCCAGTAACTGTTTCATAGTTAACATATGGAACTTCTTGCATGCCATGTGCTGGTGAAGGCATTTGAAGATCCAGAATGGGCCTGAATTCTCCTGTCTTCTTGGGAACTAGGAAGTACAGGGAATAGTGCCCCTTCTCTCTGACTTGAGAGTGCACATGCCGAGAGGAAACCTATCTCCTCCTGGGATGACAGATTTGCCTCTCTCATGCCTCTGAACGGAGGAGGGATGCTGCAAAACTGGAGTGAATAACCCAGTCTCAGTGTCCTGTCCGTCCGCCCTGTTAATACACCACTGGTTTTCCATTCCCCATAACATTGTGTTAGGGGATGTGCAATCAGCTGCGGAGCCGCAGCTATGAGGCTGTGGTACTCTCTGGTGGCCCACTCCGCCGTCAAACCCTCCATAAAAGGAAGTTTGACCCATGGGGGGCTGACACAGAAAGGGCCGTTTTTCTATAATGCAGTTTCCACTCAGAGAACAAAACGACCGATTTTTCACTGAGGTCCCTGACACACCACGGCACGCACCGTGAGAGCGCGCACTCTGCCATAATGCTGTTTTCTCTTAGAGAGAAAGAGGCATAATGCCGTCTCTTTGAAAAACGAAAACTATGGGGAAATGTGGAATGTGGAGAGAGATGACTCTTACTCTGGGATAAATGCACTCGTTTTTACTGAATGCATTTTACGCACATATCACTCTAGAACTAGAATTACACTACGTAACCCACTGTTCTTCTGCGGAGGTCCCTGAACGCACCGCGGCCACTCTCACGGGGGCCGTGCCTCATAATGGGTGTCCAATTAACATCGTATGAAAACGGCCTTGCCGATCTCAACGAGACATTATGGGAAACATGTGGAATTGTGGAGAGAGATGACTCTTACTCTGGGATAAATGCCATAGTCTTTACTAAATGCATTTTTCACACACACACATCACTCTAGAACTAGGGTTACAATACGTAACCCACCGTTCTTGCAACAGGGCCTCTTTTCGACTTCCTGTTGAAAGGAAACCTATCTCCTCTCCCAGGATGATAGATTTGACTCTCTATTGCCCCTGAATGGAGGAAGGACGCTGCAAATCTTGAGTGAGTAACCCAGTCTCAGTGTCCTGCCCCTCTACTCTGTCAGTACACAGCTTTTGTGGGGCTTCCATCCCCACAAAACTGTGTTCAGGGGACATGCCAGCAGCTGTGGAGCCAAAGCTAAGAAGCTGTAGTATTCTCTGGTGGCCTACTCCGCCTACTTTCCATAAGAAGGGAGTTTTGGCATGGGGGTTGACACAGAAAAGGGCCAATTTTCTACTGAGGTCCATGAATGCACCGCGGCACGCTCCCGTGGGGCCGCGGCTCTGTCCTAATGCCGTCTTTTTGAAACGGACATTATGGTGAAAAGTGGAAATGTGGAGAGAGATGACTCTTACTCTGGGATAAATGCAATCGTTTTCACTGAATGCGTTTCTCACACACACATCACTCTCTCTTGAACCCGCACAGTGTTTTGACAGCACTTCGGTTTATTCCACTCACGTGCACGCCCCCACCTGCTGCCTCCTATACTGGAGTTTACAGAGGGGGCGGGGAGTGTGGGACAGTGTTATTTCCTCTGGGGATGAGCAAGAAGCAGCCACGCTGCGACTACTCCTCACCCACGTAACAAAGGAGATCGATCCAAAGAGCCCTTCCGTAAACACGGGGGCTCCCAGCCCGGGTGAACAACAACACGGTCCTTTCGGAAAGTGCCATGCGGCGTGATCCTTCACCGGTATATCACACAGCAGACAACGGCGGCGGCCACGATCAAGCTACAAATAATCGCTCTGATCTGGTGAGGTGGGGGCATCTCCAGCAATGAGCGAGATGCCCAACACACCCGTGTTTATTTGCAGTCGCCTTGTCACGCGGTAGCGTGGCAGAGCTGTTTTCAGCTCCCTGCCCAGCCTGCTGCCCGCTGGGAGCAGCTGCGCTCCGCCGCCATGGTCATCACCTAGGTCCTAGGGCGATGGACCTCCATGGATCGGACCCAGAAGTGCTCTACAACGGCAAACGGAGCCATCCGCCCCGCTGGAATGGCGACGTGAATGGCGACGTGAATGACACCGCCTCGGCCATATCCTGGTCCCCCAAACACTCTAAGCAGAGGTGGTGGAGACCGGCGCCCGCGATCAAACCAGGGCAGGTGCATGGCCAAGCTTCCAGTAATGGTGAGTCTATTTTTCCTTCTAATCTTCTAATCTTCGTTCGTTTAACTCTTCGGTTGTCAGCTCGTCTGAAGAGAAAAAGGATAGTGGGTGGCGGGTGTAGCTGCCTTTATATACTGTGGGCCTGCGCGCGCATTCAGGTAGGCTCACCCCGATTGGCCGGCTACGTTTACGTAAACTCAGTAGGTGAAAGCACGCACAGCATGATAGAGAGTAGTACCCATAGAGTCCTGTAGAGGGCGGAGCCTGTGTGAAATATAACTGCCACTTCCTTACAGAGCCCCTCCTCCAACACACACGAATGCGCACATGACCAATGAGGGCACGAGATAAGTTTGTGCACAGATGGAAGGCTGACAGGCAGGTAGGCCATCCAGTTATTTTAGCCGTGCCGCCTAAAATGATTGGTCGTGCTTTTTACAGTGCTACGGCTTCCACAGATGACATTTTTGTTTGCAAGTTATGTATTTATTGTCAAAGCATTTAATATATTCATTGCTATCGGGATGTTAAGAGCATTCCATGGAATATAACAAAAAGTGTTTCAGAAATAAATTACATAACCCACCTTTAACATCTATCCCTGTGTATATCACCATTAAAACATATTTTAAAAATGTAAGAAACCCCACACAGCTGACTGAGCTGAGTAAACACTATGAAATGTTGACTTTATTTAATGATTTCAGTAAAAAAGTAACGTTCATATTTCTCCTTTTGATTATTGTACATTTTTGGTCATTACATACATTTTAGACCCTTTCTTTAGTAGAATTGTATAAATTGGAAGGCTAACTAGGTAATCAGCTCGCCGGTGATTTGCAGCTGGCGCGGTTGACCGCACTTGCGTGGTGAACTGCGTGTTAGAAAAGATGAGATCTCAGACTGGCTTACCTGTACGTCAATCAAGTGGCAAATGCCATAGTAAGGATGGATGATAGACTAACTTTTTTTTTTTGTTCAATGTCATGCGATCTACCCACACTACCTTCACGATCGACGTATTGGGCACCCCTGATCTAGAGAATTCGAACGGCTCTCATCATGGTGGCAACTGAGGTACTTCCGGGTCATTTCACTCCGTTAGGGAGGTTCCTAAGCTAAAGTGACAATTTGACCGCAGCCAAAGACACAAAAAGTTGATAGTACAAACAAATAGTTGTGTTAGCTGTGCTAAAATGTGTGAAAATAAACTAAATAATGTCAGGTAAAAAGTTTACCATTTTAATAAAATATGGTGTTAATTGTTGATGTGTACTGCAATTGAAATAAAGCAAAACTACTGGAGGTGAGGGTGCAGTCAGTGTAATTGCTTTAGCCTTTGTGGCTATGGCCATCACACAGTCCACAATATATTTTCACCAGGCCTTGTATCCACTAAAGTTCCTTCTTATAGAGTTATTTAGATGGTCATCTATCAGTTATTTTATGAACATTGTTGTCAGTAAAAGCTGGTTTTAAAAAGTTTGCAGACCCAAACAAAGCAGTTATTTTCAGACTTGCTTAGTGAGGGTTATTATAGTTCTCCTTTTTATTGGCTAAAACATATTGTGAATGCTGTGTAACTTTTTGCTTGATGTCATCTCAGATTTTAAGGACAATTCAGCCTTCTCTCCAGAAATGTCTTTCTTATAGTTATATCGAGAGGACTCAAAGAGAAGAAGCTAGCAGTGGTGCTGTGCCTTAGATAGTTATAACACCTGTCTTAAAAAATTAGATCATGGGTTCAAATCCCAGCAGTGCCTCAGACCAGAGTCGTCTTTGGGTCAAATGATCAAGATCTGCCCTTAAAACAGACCATACTGTACTTGACCTGCCACCTGCACATGTGACAATTCAGTTTGGCTGACACAAGAGCAGTGATCCTAAAATACCACTAACCCTGGGAGAGTATTTGGAAAGGGATTGAAGCAGCAGAAGGACTAAGTTATTATCATTTTAATATCCCAAATTTGGCCGGCATGTTCTTTATTTCACTCAGTTGCACTGCTTGCTCACTCACACTGTTTGTCATTGTTAATATAAAACAGAGCACTGAGAGGCGCTAAAGCAGCAGACATGCAGGAAAAAGAGCAACCAGCAGTAAGGAACTGACTAACTGTGTAGTAATGTTGGTTGTTGTTGAACATAGATTACAATTGTTATTATGTTAGAGAACCAGAATTCATGGCATTTAGAGAAGGATAGACTCCAGGAAAGGCAAGGAATCTAAGATGATCAAACTTTATTAGAAGAAAAAATAAAAGCTTACAATGGTAGATACAATTCTGGTAAAAATAAGGAGACCACACCAAATTGTTCTTAAATCTCAATCTCCACATGTATGGCAGCCATTCCATTCCAGTGTCTATTGAATTCCAACACAGATAATAGTTGTCAGTAGTTTATAGAATAAAATAAAAATAAAAATTCATTTTACTCAAACACATACAGTAAAGCCAGAGAAACTCATAACGGTGGTCTCTTAATTTTTTTCAGAGCTCTATGTTTGTTGTCAGCAGATGACTTATTGGTTCACACACGTCTTTTTGTCTGTTCGGGTCTTGGAAGACTGGAAGCTGATGCTCGAAATGTCCCTTAGGCCTACGTCTGTTTCCGGTTATTTTTATTTTGAAATTCAGTTCCTGACGGACGCCAAAAAAGCCCGAGATTATGGAATTAAACTAATAAATAAAAACAAGGATAATTGTGTGTTATTGGTGAGTAAATAACAGTGAAAAGAATAACAAATTAGAAGGAAAAAAAGATTTTAAAAAAATACAGATCTCAGTATTCTGAGGCTCTGAGCCCCATTTACTTTCCTCACAGACGACAAAAAAAGACCCACATTATACGTTTTAAAATAAAAACAATAATCGTGGCTTGATATTGAGTAAGAACATGTGTTTATGAACCACACAGCTTCCGGTCTTCCAAGACCCGAACGGACAAAAAGATGTGCTGCAGGCACGAAACATACTACAAATAGAAATACTTTGCTTTTGAAATCGCTCTGTGTGACACGAAAAAAAGGGGAAAATCATGTTGGTGAACACGAATCAATAGATTAAATGTCGTGACTATAACACAAAATGCCGTGAGACTGGGTTGCTCCACCAGTGCTAGCCATGTATGACACAAACTGAGAAACCAAAGTCTCAGCAGACGCATCATCATACGGCTTGGGGAGTGTGCTTCTGCAGAAATGGGAAGAGGATTGGAGACCTGTAGCCTATATGTCACGTTCTCTCATACAGACGGAGCAGAGATACGCACAGGTAGAAAAGGAAGCTTTAGACTTCCGGTGACATCATGGAAGAAGCAGCAGCTTAGAAGTGGAGCTCTGCCAGAATATACAAAAAAATAGAGACAACTAGAAAATGTAAGACGTTTTTAAAAAGTAAGAAAGAGCACTCCTGCATGATGAGCTCGTCAACCAGAAACAAAGCCCCCAACAAACAAGATATCTCAAAGGTAAAAACCGATAAACAACGGAGACCGGCCAGCCCAGCTAGCGCTAGCTTGAAAACAGATAGCAACATGTGCAAGTTGGACCATGAAGTTACGTTTCTGGAGGAGCTGGGGAAACTATAGGTTACTTACGTAACCCCAGTACTCAGAGTAACATTAAGTGAGATGTCTCACTATGGGATGCGCCTCAACGCGTATGCAAACAGAAGCATCAATCTCATTACGCCAATCCTGATTGGCTGGTGATCTTGACGTCAACGTCAGGGAATCCACCCACCCTTTAAGTAGCTTGCGCTACGTCGCAGCGTTATTCAAAATAAGCACCTCTTCTCGCTTCGCCTTAGCAAGAAGGACCGTCTGGTGAGATATCTCACTTCATGTTACTCTGAGAACTGGGGTTACGTAAGTAACCTATAGTTCTCATTCATAACACTCCGTTCGATGTCTCACTATGGGATATTGAAACTCCCGTATTGCTAGACATGCTTATCTCGAAAATCACCAAAACAACCAGAACTTAACAGGTAGAACCCTGTCTCAACACGGGGCCCAGCACTGCGCGGGCCACACGTGGAGCAGAGACATCTAGCCTGTACAAGCGGACAAAAGTGAGCGGTGAGGACCAGCTCGCTGCTGCACAAATGTCTTGGATGGAAACACCCTTGAACAAAGCCCAGGATGTAGCCAGTCCACGAGTAGAATGAGCACGCAGGCCCGTTGGTGCCTGCAAACCCTGACTCGTATAAACCAGAGCAATCGCTTCCACAATCCAGTGGGAGAGCCGTTGCCTGGTAACGGGCTTGCCCTTATGAGGGTTAGCCCAGGATACAAAGAGTTGGTCATTGCATCGGAACTCTTTTGACCTGTCCATATAGGTGTGTAAAGCACGGACTGGGCACAGCAAATTCGGCCGCTGTTCCTCAGAGGAACACAGTGGTGGAGGAAATGCCTCAATGTCAATGGGGGTACATGAGCCAACCACCTTAGGTACAAAGGCAGGGTTGGGCTTCAGCAACACTCTCGTTTGCCCCGGGGCAAACTGAGTGCATGAAGGATGTACAGAGAGCGCATGAATGTCACTGACTCGCTTGGCAGATGCCAGAGCCAGTAACAACACTGTCTTCAGTGACAGGTGTTTCATGTCAGCTTCTTCCAGGGGTTCAAATGGAGGTCGAGTGAGCCCATCTAAAACCACTGCCAAGTCCCATAAGGGCACCAATGACCTGGAAACAGGGAGGAGCCTGCGAGCCCCTTTCATAAAACGGCAGACCAAGGGATGTTAGCTATTCATCTTTCCCTCAAAGACCACATGGCATGCAGCAATAGCAGCCAGGTACACTTTGATCATAGAGAAAGCTCTGTGTTTATCAATCAGGTCCTGTAGAAATGATAGAATCATCCCGACAGGACATTGAAAAAAGATGTGTCCCTTTTGAAGGCACCACTCCTCAAACACCCTCCACTTACAGTCATAGAGGGACCTGGTGGAGGAAGCTCTTGCACTCTGAATAGTGTTTATCACCTTCTGAGGGAGTCCCACTGTATTCAGGTTATACCACTCACGGGCCAGGCCCATAGTGCCAAGCGCTCTGGGTGTGGGTGAAAAATCGTCCCCCCCGCCTGAGACAGTATGTCCCTGCGTAGCGGGAGCTGCCACGGCTGCCCGCACAGCAGCTGATATATCTCCGCCAGCCAGTACATTGCAGGCCAGTGTGGAGCTATTAGGATCAGTGTGTGGCGTTATTCTCTCACTCTGGCCAGAGTTGGGAACGCGTACAGAAGGACCGGAGGCCAAACGTGCGCGAGCGCGTCCACGCTTAACGGTGTGTTTAAATCGTGCATTGAAAAGAACAGCTGACATTGAGCGTTTTCTTTTGATGCGAACAGATCCAACGCGGCCCGGCCGTAACACACCCCCAGCTGACTCACAATTATTGGATGTAGAGTCCAGTCTGCATATAGTGGTGCACCTCTGGACAGCAGATCTGCCCCGAGGTTCATCACTCCTGGTACGTGCGTCGCTCTCAGAGAGACGAGACGTCCGCAGCTCCATAAGATCAGTTTGCGTGCCAGCATGTGTAACTGGAGAGAACACAAACCCCCTTGGCGGTTTATATACGATATTGTGGTCGTGTTGTCTGTCCTCACGAGGACATGATGTCCTCTGAGAAAAGGCAGAAAGCGTTTCAGGGTGAGGAACACCGCTAAAAGCTCCAGATAATTTATGTGTGACCGTTGGAGGTCTCTGCTCCAGAGACCCCTCACAGGTCTACCTTCATATATACCCCCCCAGCCCGTCAGACATGCGTCTGTGGTGACCACCTTTCGCGATAGGACAGCACCCATAGGCACGCCCCGTACTAGAAAAGTCGGGTGCAGCCAGTGGCGCAGTGCCATTATGCATTTCATCGTGACCATCACTCTCCGCGCGCCATGACGCACGGGGTCCAGTCTGAGGGCAGCTATCCAGCGCTGAAACTCCCTCATGTGTAAGCGTCCCAGTTGTACCACCAGGATGGCTGACGCCATGAGCCCCAATAACCACAGACATGATCTGAAGAGAACATATTTGCGTGGCTGGAAATGAGCGAGGCAAGCCCTGAAGGCTTTCACTCTCTCTGCTGACAAGCGGGCTGTAAAGGGCACCGAATTCAGGCGTAGGCCCAGGAAGAGTACAGTCTGGGCTGGGGACAACATGCTCTTTTCTGTGTTTATTACGAAACCCAGGTCGAGCAGGTGTTTTACGAGAACATTCGTCTGCGTAATAGCCTCTTGCTCCGACTGTGCGAGAAGGAGCCAATCGTCCAGATAAGTTGCTAGGCGAATACCCTGTTGTCGTAACGGGGCTATCGCGGCTTCCGTACACCATACAAACACTCGCGGGCTGAGAGACAGACCGAAGGGAAGTACTGTGTACTCGTAACAGACACCCTGAAAGGCGAACCTCAGATATTTCCTGTGTGGATAATATACTGGGATGTGGAAATACGCGTCTTTCAGGTCGACTGATGTGAACCAATCGTTTTGGCGCACGAGACGCAACAGAGATGTGTGAGTGAGCATTCTGAATTTGTATCTTTTGAGATATTTGTTCAGAGCCCTCAAATCTAGTATAGGCCGAATCCCGTTCCCTCCCCGTTTGGGAACGAGGAAATACTTGGAATAAAAGCCGCTCTGACTCTGTTCGGAGGGTATTATAGATATAGCCTTCTTGTCTAGTAGCGAGAAAATCTCTTGCTCCAGAATATGTGCCGACTCTCCCCGGGCTTGCGAATGCAGAATGCCCGAAAAGTGAGGGGGGGTGACAGCGAATTGGAGTCTGTAACCCCGTGCTATTGTCTTGAAAACCCAAGCAGAATCTGTGAGCATCCTCCACTTTTCGCTTCTCAAAGCGAGTGGAGATGTCACATCCCTGTCGTCTGCCCTCTGTGTCTTTATTTGTTGTGTTATGGGGCCCTCTAGTGTCTGAACACGGTGGTACCCCAGGTTGACAACCCCGGTCGACACTGCGCATGCACACGGCGGTGATGCCTTCACAGCCCCGTCCATCGTCCGCCTTCTGAGAGAGGTAGCAGCCACTCTTAAAAGGGAGGTAGACGTCAGACTGTTTATTGTTTTTATTGTTTTTCTTTTCATTTTTATTGACTGCGCCCTTGGCTTTAAGCCTGGAAACGACAGTGGAAAATGATTTATTAAGAAACAATAGTGATGGCATGTGTTTGTGTGATTTAAACGAGCAGCGGAGCTTGCTGTCTTTGATGTTAAGTCCATTTCCCTCATGGCGCGAACTTGAGGATGACGTTCTGACATCACTCGAGGCGGCGGGAAGATGGGGGCATGGTTTCACACCGGAAACACATGAGCATCTAACACTGGAACGTGTTCTGGAGCTGGAGAACAGGGAACTTCCAGCTCTTTTATCGAGGAGAGGAGGCCCTTTTCTTCTTCCTCGTCTGGTGGCTGAAAGTCTGGACCGGCTGTGCCTGAGCGGCTGCTGCCGGAACCGGAGACTTTCTTGGCCAGCTCGTCTTCGCCTCGTGTCTGGGCTGGAGGCCCGGGGCGGGCTGTGGCCTCTGCTGTTTCGGGATCTTGAAACAGGCAGGACGTGAGGTAGGGCTGGGCGATTTTTTCGGTTTTAACGATTAATTTGCATTTTTACTTTCCTACGGTTTGTGAAATGGCTGAACCGAAAAATCGCGATTTAAAAACATTTCTAGACTCCGCAGATTTGTTTTGCTTTAAGGGACTCCGTAGTAGCTTACTCTCTCACTTTCCAGAACGCGCACAAAACTCAGCCACATTGCCTGTGACTACCCGATCTGCAGCTCTGTGTACACATATATCACTTAAATTATTCAATACATCCTTTGTACTGAAGTATTCAAGAGTAAATAAAGTTTAATATAAATGATTTGCTGTGGCCAATTGTTTTCATTGCATTTACAGACCCGTGTAAATCTCTGATACCACCCAATGAATGCATTGACTTGCTTGTAGAACCACGCTACACAAAACAGATAGAAACACCTATACAAACTATTTTTTTTTAAAAAGGGGCTACTGTATCGACCTATATAAAGTATATAAATATTTTATTTTTTTCAAAATACCAAAAATATCTTGCATTTTAGCCATGCCTCATTTCGCTCCATTTGCTTTTTCCAGGGCTGTTTTTGCAGGGGGCTGATTCTGTGAGCTGCAGCTGACCACGCCCCCCTGCAGGAGAGGGGAGCGTGCTCTGAGATCAGCTGCTGGGCGGTCTGTAGAGGGGGAGGAAAATAGATCTCCGTCCTCCGTGTTTTATTCTATTAGAAGTAAGAAGAGAAGTAATGGGGCAGAAACCCTCCTTTTTACGCAGCGGTCCAGACATAGACATCAAACGGCGACACATATTCAGTTGGCAGTTACTTTGGCATTAGGGCAGGGATATCTAGATACTTCCCAAGGTCTGACATCATGAAGTGTGCTACTTTTAAAGCAAGCAACGATGTTTTCAAATCTGTAATCAAAAAGCTCCTCAAAAACACTATCGAAGCAGTTCCTGCCGTTGCTACGTTAGTTCAAACAGTAACAACGGACTACTTTTCTTAGCGGATGCTTGTCAATTTAAATCAATACATAAAACTATTTTTTAAGTCAATAAAATCATTTTCTAAATCCATAAAAGCATTTCAATTAATATTGGGAGTCATGTCGTTACTTTGTTGAGAATGTGGCCATGTGTAATAAGCGGGATGATGTGCACATTGCATAATGTGCCTTCATGCCGATCTAGATCCCTCCGCAAAAAAAACTAAAAAACGGCTCGTTCGCGGGCGAAAGCCGGCTCCCGTCGTTCACTTAAAAGAGCCTTGGTCTGGTTTGTTTAGAAAAAAACAGAAAAAAATCGAGGTTTAAATCGAAAATTGTCCATTAGTTAGAAAAAAAAATCGCGATTTTATTTTTAGGCCAAATCGCCCAGCCCCAACGTGAGGCAGCCTGAGCGAAGGACTGCCGCGGGGCCGTTGAAGGCGGCGGCTGGACCCTTCGGGGAAGACAAAGCTGGAGAGCCTCATCCTCCTTCTTTTTGGATTCACACCGCTGCTGCATCGAAGCTAAAGCAGAGCCAAATATGCCCTCGAGAACAATAGGCATATCGAAGACGTCCTCTTTTTCCCGGTCTGGAAGGTTTGTCAGGGTAAGCCACCTGGCTCTCTCCTGTACCACCATTATCCCCAGTGCTTTGCCCGTGGCTTGGACTGCACAGCGCTGCACACAGAGGCAAATGTCCGTGATCGCTGCGATTTCGTCCCACACGGCAGGCTCAGGTTTGATCGTCATGTCCTCGCAGAGCTCAGAGGTCAGCAGCGAGGAGACGTTGAGCGCCCTGGCGGACAAAGCTGCGGCTTTATAGGCTCGTTCGGTCATTGCTGACTGGAAGCGGTCTGCCTTTGCCAGTAGCGTGGGGTTCCTGCTCGGTGCCGAAGCCAGCCGCGGTTGGAGGTGGGCTCCATGGGCGGCATGCGGAGCAGGCCGAGCTTCTCCATGCCGTCACAGTCCAAAGAGGAGGCACCCTGGATTGGGGCCTTGTTGCTGAAAGGGCGGTCTCTCCACGAGACCGACACCTCATCCAGCATCTCTGGAAAGACTGGGAGAAGCTGCTTCTTCATCCTCGCTGCTTGGGGCAAGTTCTTCCCCTCATAGCGAGATCTGGAGGTCTCCTTGGCCACTTCAGGCCAGGGGATGTCCAGCCTGGACGCAGCGCGTTGGCACACGGCCTGCAAGTCCATACTGAGGCAGGGCGAAGCTGGTGTGCTTTCGCCCGGGGGAGCGGACATCGCCTCCGGCTTGGCAGCCTGGGCAGATGAAACGAAGATATCATCTTCGTGCTCATCCGAGTCGGATAAGAGGAACTCAGAGGCATCCTCTTCATCCTCCTCCATATAATCCAGCTGTAGGACATCCTCCGCGGGTGGAACCACGGTGAGGTCCAGTTGGGAGCCCCAGCTTGACACAGCGCGGGGCTCCGCTCTCGCAGCTCTTGCCGCCACCGGGCCCCAGCCTGACACGGCGCGGGGCTCCGATTCCGCGGCTACCGCCGTTGTTGAGCCCCAGCCTGACACAGCGCGGGGCTCAATCTCCGCGGCGGTCGCCACCATGTCCCGATTGCCGGCCGGCGAATCAACGGACATGAAGGGGTCCCGTCCCGACAGGCTAGCTTGGCGCACTAGCCGTCGGCGGAGGCTCTCGATGGTGAAGCAGGCACAATGCCCGCACGAACCGTGGGTATCGATAGCTTCCTGGGCGTGTTCCAGCCCAAGGCAGGACGAGCAGACCTGGTGTGAGTCCGTGCCCGAGATCCTAAACCCGCAGCCTCCGAGCCGAGCCTCCGAGCCTCCGACTCCTCTGGTGTGAGGGAGAGAAGGGTCCATCCTCGTTTGCCGGGGTGTCGGCGCGGAGGGACAAGCTAGTAACAGGTATGTTACCGAAAAAAAAATCCAACCTTATCGTTATTCCGAAAGTAAAAAACGACGGGGTAGATTTTTCTTTAAAAAATATGAACTGGTGTGTTAATATCTTTCTTATCTCCGTCTCCTCTGGTGTGAGGGAGAGAACAGTCCGTCTCCGCTCGCCGTGGTGTCGGCGCGGAGGGATAAACTAGCAACAGGTATGTTACTGTTTGAAGAAAAAATCAAACCTCACCGTTATTTAGAAAGAAAAAACGGCAGGCAGATTACAATATTAACTGGTGTGTTAATATTTGTTCAATTCTTCTGCAAAGCAAAAAAGTAACCGGCAAGCGCCCATCGACCGAATGTTAGCTTGGGTTCAGTCTGTGGACCGTTAAGCTATTCCGGCTACTGATATTTGAGATGTGCTCTGAAGCGAGAAGAGGTGTTTGAATGACGCTGCGACATAGCACAAGCTACTTAAAGGGTGGGTGGATTCCCTGACGTAGACGTCAAGATCACCAGCCAATCAGGATTGGCGTAATGAGATTGATGCTTCTGTTTGCATACGCGTTGAGGCGTATCCCATAGTGAGACATCGAACGGAGTGTTATGAATGAGAACTCTGCAAAGAAAATCAAGAGGGGCATAATCAAACCAAAATGTCTCTGGATCGACTGGAACAGACGGTGCTAGATATAAAAGTTTCAAATGGGCGAACACGAAGGGAGGATTGGAAAGTTGGAGGACAGAGTAGGCGTGGCCGAGGATGTAGTGATGCAGCATCAGAGGGCGCTCCGATACCTGATCCACCGTGATATTGCCCTCTCAGCCACCTGCGACGATTTACAGAATAGACTGAGAAGAAATAATGTGAGAATCTTTCAGGTACCAGAGGGGAGTGAGGGAGGAAACATGGCAGAATGTATTAAAGAACTGCTACCATTGCTAACAGATATTAAGATAGAGAGAGCACACCGCTCACCCCCGTATACGCCACATAGAGACCCGACAGCCCCTCCAAGACACATCATCGTGAGATTTTTGGATGCAGCGGTTAAAGATCTGGTGATACGACAGGGATGGAGTCAGGGACAGGTCTCCTTCCAAGATAAAAGGATCTTTTTTTGATCAGGATTACTCTCCTGAGTTACACAAGAAGCGGGCAAAGATGCACAAAGTCATCAACCAGCTAAAAAAGGACATACTGGCGAGGTGCGTATACATACCCAGCGCAGTTAAAACTCAAGCTGGGCACGGGGGAGAAGACCTACACCACACTGTCCAGCGCTGCAGAGGTGCTGAAAGGCCTGGGAGTCGAAGTGCGCTGCGGAGAAAGAGAACGCACGGAGGATGAGTTAAAGGACGGATGGAGGAGCAGCGGGAAGAAGAAGCTTAAATCATCTCCCGATGCCGTTTAAAAACCCAAAGTGACTGAAACAGGTTTGGAGTCGGCTCTGTTCTGCATACAGTAACGGTAACACATTGACAGTGGAAATACGTTATATAAAGTGGTTGTTACTTGTGCAAATACTACAAATTAGTTGTTCTCATAAGTTATTCTAAAATTGTATTTACCAATTCTAGGCTCTGGCGGAGCCCGTTTTCTTAGTTCGGAATGAGTGAATTACACTCACTTAGACCTTTTTTACATGTTGTATTATTGGTCAGGTTAGCACTCAGAGAGGGCTGGTCACACCTCTCTGCCCCAGCGCCAGTGGGGATCCGTCACAGCTATAGTTCGTTTGCTGTGGCTGATTGCAGGTGGAAGTTGAGTTCTATGTTTTAAGTGTTTTTTGTATGTTTCTCCTGACATATGTTGCGCTCTACAGTCTGTTTTTGTTTATGCGATTTAGGCAAAGTTTTTTCATGCACAGACGTCTTCAAGCAGGCAGGGCTATTTACTCTAATAAAATGTACGTTCCCACAGAACTAAACTGCATTCTCAATTACGTTTAGCTGGAAACGTATTTTCTCCCACGTTACGTTGGTTATGAACGTATCTCAAATACGTTTATTTTCTACATACAGTTGCAAGAAAAAGTATGTGAACCCTTTGGAATTACCTGGATTTCTGCATAAGTTGGTCGGAGGAAGCCACTGCTGTCCAGAAAAAACATTGCTGCACGTTTGAAGTTTGCAAAAGAGCACCTGGATGTTCCACAGCACTACTGGCAAAATATTCTGTGGACAGATGAAACTGTATGGAGAAAAAAAGGCACAGCACACCAACATCAAAACCTCATCCCGTGAAGTATGGTGGAAGGAGCATCATGGTTTGGGGCTGCTTTGCTGCCTCAGGGCCTGGACAGATTGCCATCATCGACGGAAAAATGAATTCTCAAGTTTATCAAGACATTTTGCTGGAGAACTTAAGGCCATATGTCCACCAATTGAAGCTCAACAGAAGATGGGTGATGCAACAGGACAACGACCCAAAGCACAGAAGTAAATCAACAACAGAATGGCTTCAACAGAAGAAAATACGGCTTCTGGAGTGGCCCAGTCATAGTCCTGACCTCAACCCAATTGAGATGCTGTGGCATGACCTCAAGAGAGCGATTCACACCAGACATCCCAAGAATATTGCTGAACTGAAACAGTTTTGTAAAGAGGAATGGTCCAAAATTCCTCCTGACCGATGTGCAGGTCTGATATGCAACTATAGGAAACGTTTGGTTGAGGTTATTGCTGCCAAAGGAGGGTCAACCAGTTATTAAATCCAAGGGTTCACATACTTTTTCCACCCTGCACTGAGAATGTTTACATGGTGTGTTCAATAAAAACATGAAAACATATAATTGTTTGTGTGGTTTTAGCTTAAGCAGACTGTGTTTGTCTATTTTTGTGACTTAGATGAAGATCAGAACACATTTTATGACCAATTTATGCAGAAATCCAGGTAGTTCCAAAGCGTTCACATACTTTTTCTTGCAACTGTATCTTCTAGAAACATATTTTCTCCCACGTTACGTTTCTTATGAACGTATCTTAAATACGTTTATTTTCTACATATCTTTGCCATTTATTGTCTTGCTTATAATAATGATAATAGTCATTTATAAATATCATTTTAGAGCACACATTTGAAATCAGAAGGCGAGGCTGTAATTTCGCCAGCTGTTACTCTCATGAACGAGGCAGAAAATAATAGTTTTTAACATGCCAAAAAATGCTGTGTCGTTTATTGCACCTCAAACATTAAGACAAATCCAGGGTTACGTGTTTCTGTACTTCCTCTAAGAAGAAAGGACAGGAACAGAAGATCTCTGTGACGCCAGATGTGGTGTTGTTAATGCGATATGATATCCGAAAAAAAATTCAGTTTAGGATGGCCGAAGACACTACACTACCCATAATCCCCAGCTATCGTTTGGGACTACAGTCCTGTTGACAAACCCCGTGATTAATCTTCAAGCTCTGGGATTGGATGTTGGAGTGGCAGTGCGCCAAGGTTACGCCGAGCGTCAAGCTCTTTGAAATGGAACGAAACCACGGCAGACGATTCAAAACTGGACTTGAACGCCCCCCGAGAACTACACATGCTGGCTATTGTGTTTCGCAACATGTTCTCTATGGCACGTCTCTACTGGGAATTGTAGTTTTAAAAGACGTTTTTGTTTTCCTCAAAATTAGAAGTTGACAGTATTCAACTGCGTACAGCCCTATAGGTTTAGGCGATAGGAAACAAATTGGTGTGTACACATTTACAATAAGCAAGGTGAATTATGGTCCCACATGGTGTCACCACACAAGCCCCCCGAATTCACACATAAACAAAATCAGCATGGCGGGGAGGAACGACACGCCGACCCCCACGACTCCTGAGCACGGGAGTCGGAAAAGTGACTTCCGCCTGTGCGGCCCCCGGAAGGGGAGGGACCGGAACAACAGGTCTTAAATCCGTGACAGGGGTCGAGGCCGGGGGGCGGCCCCGTCTCGGAGGTCGAGCCAGCACCACCGGCTGGTACAAGTCCAGGTGAGCAGCCTTCACCCGGTCCACCGAGACGTGCTCGGCCTTGTCATCCAGGTCGACCACCAGGTGCTTGTTCCCGTGCTCCAAGACCCGGAAAGGCCCATCGTAAGGGGGCTGCAGGGGGCCTCTGTGCATCGTGCCGGATGAACACATGCCCCGCCGAGCGGAGCTCTGCGGGAACCCGGGACACCTGAGTACCATGCTGAGTAGTAGGGATCGCCTCAGCGGCGTCCTGCAGGAAAACCCGCTGGGCCGACGCCGACCAGGGAGCCGATGCGTTTGGGAGGAAATCCCCAGGAACCCTCAGCGGCTGACCGTATACCATCTCAGCCGTAGAGCACTGCAGGTCTTCTTTAGGCGCAGTCCTCAGGCCCAGCATCACCCAGGGCAGCTTGTCGACCCCAATTCCCGTCTGTAAGGCCGGCCTTGAGGGTCGCCTTCATGGAGCGATGGAACCGCTCACAGAGGCCGTTAGCCTGAGGGTGATAAGCGGTAGTCCTGTGCAGCTTAACCCCCAGACCACTCGCCACGGCGTTCCAGAGCTCGGACGTGAACTGTGAGCCTCTGTCCGAGGAAATGTTCTGACGGGGTGCCAAAACGACACACCCATGTCGCAATGAAAGCTCGGGCAATGTCTGCGGCTGACGTTGACACGGGAGGAACCGCCTCCGGCCAACGGGTCGTCCTGTCCACCATGGTGAGGAGGTAGCAAAAACCTTGAGAGGAGGGCAATGGACCAACCAGGTCGATGTTGACGTGATCAAACCTCCTCTCAGGCACCAGGAAACGCTCCAAAGGAGCCTTTGTGTGGCGGTGCACCTTAGCGCGCTGACAAGCCACCAGCCCAAGTCCTCACGTCCTTTTTCAGCCCATGCCCAGACGAACTTCGCGGCCACCAAGCGCACCGAAGGCTTAACGGCGGGGTGTGACAGCCCGTGCACTGCCTCGAACACAGAACGCCTCCAGCTGGCGGGAACGACTGGCCGCGACAGGCCCGTGGAAACGTCACACAGGAGGGTAACGCCCGCGTCGCCGAACACCACGTCCTCCAAGCGCAGCCCCGTGCCCTCCACCTTCAGAGCCTGGATGCCAGGGTTTGTGACCTGGTGCGCCACCGACCGCGTAGTCCGACGCGTCCGTTGTGATGGAGATGGGAGCCGCAGATGATGGGTGTGCCAGCAAAGCCGCCTGAGCTAACGCGGTTTTGACCTCAACAAAAGCGACCGTCCGCCTCTGCTGTCCAGTCGATTGCCTGGACGGGGGTCTTGCCTTTCAACGCTTCATACAGCGGGCCGCATGATGTGTGCGGCCCGGGCGATGAAACGGTGGTAGAAGGGTCACCATCCCCAGAAACTCACGGAGCGACCGGGCTGTGAGCGGGGCGAGAAAGCCACAACAGCCTCCACACTTCGCTGGCAGAGGTGTCGCTTGGGGTACCCCAGGAAATCAATGTACAGACACCCCAACTGGCACTTTGCAGGATTGATGATTAATCCATGTTTGTTGAGCCACGTGAAATGGGCTCGGAGGTGGGACAGGTTGCAGTATGTCGTCGAGGTAGACAAACACAAACGGCAGGTCCCGCAGCACCGAATCCATCAGGCGCTGGAACGTCTGAGCGGCATTCTTGAGCCCAAAAGGCATCCGCAGGAACTCAAAAGTCTAAAAGGTGTTTATCACTGCCGTCTGGGAATGCCCAGGGGGTGCATGGGCACCTGGTGGTATCCACGCACCAGGTCCACCTTAGAAAACACCCCCGTACCGGCCACATGCGCCGAAAAGTCCTGAATGTGCGGGACCGGATAGCGGTCAGGCGTAGTGGCGTCGTTGAGTCGGCGGTAATTCCCGCACGGGCGGAACCCGCGTTCGGTTTGGGGGACAACGTGCATGGGGGAAAGCCCAAGGACTGTCGGAGCGGCAGACAATGCCCAGGCGCTCTATGGTTGCGAACTCCGCCCTCGCTACAGCCAGCTTAGAATGGTTCAACCGCCGGGCCCTGGCGTACACAGGAGGCCCCTCATTAGTGACGTGGTGCTCCACGCCATGCTTAGGTAAGCGCAGAGAAGGTGGGCAGCGACAGGTCTAGAAACTCGGCCAACAGTCTGAGAAACGTGTCTGCCCCCGACAGCGAGCCCCACAGCCCGTCGTACGATGCGCTAAGTGTGCACACGAGGGAAGAAAACGTCAAGGCATCAACCAAACGCCTATTCTTAACGTCCACTAAGAGTCCATGAGCACACAAAAAATCACAGCTAAAACGCTGTCCACCGATGCACAAACACATAGGCCTCACGCCGTACGTGCGAATGGGACCGCCGTTAGCTGTTGTCAATCGCGTTCCGTGCCCACCCCGGATGACGTCTTCACTCGACGCGGGAACTACGCTCCGTTGAGCGTCCGTGTCACACAGAAACAGGCTCCCTGAAACGCTGTCGCTGACGAAGAGGAGCCTGCACGTGCCGCCGACGCTCAGGGCCACTACTGAGCGCCGGCCCCTCCGTTTCCCGGGGGTTTGTAGCTGCACGATTTTGCAACTCGATTTTGACAGGAAAGCAACTGGAGACTTCTAGAATTGTGTGAGTAACATTCTGTTTTTAGACTTCTCTGTTTCAGTGTGTGTACTCTGTATCAATGCTCTGAAGTTGATCTGACTGAAATTGTGATTTTAAATCTCAAAACCGCTACAGTATCTGTCAGGCAGAAACTTGGGACAAGTAATTTGACTGAAACCTTAAACTGAACTAACTGACTGCTAGGGTTAACTTTGATTTAAACATTTGTAGAATACTAAGAGCTTTATTGAGTAGGTGTAACTGTATTAAGGGTTAAACTCATAACTTTATAACTTAGGGTTTAATGTAATTGTAAAACCATTGGGCCACTTAAAATACAATAACAAGTCAGGAGGGAGCCAGTCTAGATTTCCTTTTGAGGGCCACCAGCTGCAGAGAGTTAACTAATTAAAGGGACGTGGCCCCACAGCTGTGAGAACTCAGCAATCAGGTGTCCATTTTAGGTAGCACTTTCCTGGAGCGTCAGCTTCAGCGTCAGACAGGCTAAGACTGACAAAGACATTGGAGTCCTGCGGGAGTAAGACTGACAAAGACATTGGAGTCCTGCGGGAGTCACGAGGGAGGCAAAGAGGAGGCAAATCCTACTTTGATTGAGCTAAAGTATCGCTGGTGTTTTATTTTATTTGGTTGTTTAGCCCCTCATGCTATAATCATGTGTATTTTCTCCATTCCTGTTTATGTGTCTTCTCGCAATTATCACTGGCCCCGTGTATCTTGTAATCGATATAACCGGCCTGCTCTCGTCTATCCCATATGCTCCACATCTAGTTTCAGGCGGCCTGTGGAACTGCCAGTCAGCTGTTCCTAAGGCTGACTTCATCTCTGGCTACGCCTCCCTGCAGACCCTGGATTTCCTTGCTCTCACTGAGACCTGGATTACTCCATCCAACACATCCACCCCAGCAGCTCTCTCCACAGCATATTCCTTCTCCCATACACCCAGACCCACTGGCAGAGGAGGTGGCACTGGTCTCCTGCTCTCTCCCAAATGGAGCTTTTCCCTCTTCAAGCTACCTAACGTCACTCCTTCCACCTTTGAATTCCATGCCGGCACAGTAACCCATCCTATACAATGAACCATTGTTGTTCTCTACCGTCCACCAGGTGCCTTGGGGGACTTCTTGGAGGAATTAGATAATCTCCTCTCACACATCCCTGAAACTGGTCCTCCCGCTGTACTTCTTGGAGACTTCAACCTCCAGACAGGGAAGATAGATGAACTAACATCTCTGTTAACCGCCTTTGCTTTCTCACTGTCTCCGTCCCCACCAACTCATAAAGCTGGCAATGTCCTTGATCTCATATTCTTAAGGAACTGTACTACTTCTAACCTCTCTGTAAACCCACTCCACACATCCGATCACTTCTTCATTTCATTCTCTCTACCCCTTTCCAAACATAACAAACTAATCTCTTCTCATCCTGCACCAGTCCACCGTAACCTTCGTTCCCTCTCCCCCTCTACCTTTGCCTCAATTACAGCCTTGCCTACTGATTTCAAATATGTGCTCTAAAATAATATTTATAAATGACTATTATCATTATTATAAGCAAGACAATAAATGGCAAAGATATGTAGAAAATAAACGTATTTAAGATACGTTCATAAGAAACGTAACATGGGAGAAAATATGTTTCTAGAAGATATGTAGAAAATAAACGTATTGAGATACGTTCATAACTAACGTAACGTGGGAGAAAATACGTTTCCAGCTAAACGTAATTGAGAATGTAGTTTAGTTCTGTGGGAACGTAATTTTTAGGAGACAGGGTTGCCATAATACATTCTGACGAAAAATACAAGCCTCCCGTGAGTTACTACAAGCTATAAAGTAGATATTAAAAACGTTTTATAGAATAAAAAGCTCACTGCAGGACGTTGTAGAAATGCAGTGAAAAGTAAAATGTAGAGTCAGGGGGCCGGGCCCGAGGGCGAGGACCGCGGACGGGAAAGTCAGGGGGCCGGGCTCGAGGGCGAAGACCGCAGCACTCAGGGGGGCCGGGCTCGAGGACGGACAGGAGCAGGTGGAACCCCTGGCGGGTCAGACGTAGACGCAGTGGCGAACCGTCAGGGCCTTCATGGAATACCCTGGAACACTCAGATAAAACAAACAAAACATCGATTTAATTATATAAATAAAATGTAATAAAATGAATAAATGAGAAACGTATCTGTGTTGTTGGTCTGTAATATTACAGTGTTACGTTGATTTGTTTGTCCTTCTCGGACCATGCTCTACGCATTTCAGTGGTTTTGTGTTAGAAAAGAAAGCAACCAATCAGATCTTGTTCTGGGTCTCTGGGTAGAATATCCTTCAACAAGGTATCCTTGATCGAATGCCCTGGCCGTTGCACTGAATGAGAGCGTACGTTTGGACTGACAGTTTGATCAACCAATCATATATTGATTTGTAGCCAATGGGCGTATTATTTCAGAGTTTCCCTCGGTTCCAGGGTTTTCTAGAAGGCCCGCTAGTTAACTGGCTCGAGACAGAGGATCTAGATCAGGGCTCTCCAACACGTCGATCGTGAGCTACCGGTAGCTCGTGGGCAGCTTTTCAGTAGCTCGCCGCTCGATTATCGATTATAGCGTAGTAAGGTTGCTTCTTGATTTTTCGGCCGCGGCTGGACAATAACGTTTTTTTTTATTTTAGAATTGTTTCTGTCACGAATATTACATTGGTCCGTGACGCAGTGATCAAGGAACAGACGTGACAGCGGCACAGCGACACCACACACAGACCAGTCTGCTTTCTCCAGCAACACCAGTCCAGAACCAACAGCAGAATGACCCGCTCTGAATCAGACCGTGTCGTTGCGTCTCAGAGACACACAGGGAGGGATTTGTGTTTTTTGAAAAACACTCGTTATCGTCATGTCAGGTTTTTGGTGGATTTAATCAAGTCTTGGATTGCAGAGTATGAATGTCCTCTTGCTATTTTCAGTTGATAAATACTGTAGGCCTACTTGTGTAAAGTTTGTGAAGGCAGGAGGAAAGCTTCCGCGATCACCGTCTCCTCTCCGTTCCTCCAAACCCCGCCCCCTCCCTGAAAATAATGATGAGTGACATGCTGATAGTGACCCGATAGAAACTTTATCATTCACTTAATCACTGATTGAGATATGATGAAGCTAACTTAGTCTCATGCATTCATGGGATTTATGTAACAGTAAGACAGAGAATGTGAGTGTGCACCCACATGCAGTATTTTTGTTTGTATAATGCTGTTGTAAATACTCCTGTTGTCTGCTGTGTTCAGACCATAGTCATGTGTGTGATGCCACATTCAGGACATTCAGTATCCTTTTTTTAACAGAAGACCGTTGCTAGAAGCTGCAGCTAGACTGCAGAAGTATTAGTTTTTTGTTTTTGAGGATGGAACAATTTCACACACAGATATAGGGAGGCTAGACCTATACAGTTAATTTATTATGGTTTATAATTTAATGTCAAGACGAAGAAGAAGATGAAAAAGATGGCTGAACTGTTCAGTGTTAATCCTGTGGAGATGGAGATGGAGGTTATAAATCTCCAAAATCATGTTCAGTTTAAGTCTCAGCAAAACTCACAATATTTCTGGAGCCTTGTAGACCCAGCAAACTATAAGAACATTCACCAAGCAGCACTGAAAATGTCTGATTTATTTGGTTCTGTTCTACAGACCTTTGTGAAGCAGCTTTTTCTGACATGAATGTCATGAAATCTAAATACAGAACAAGACTGACTGATGAACATTTAAATGACTCTATTAGAGTGAACCTAAATGGGTCCAGTATACACCTCTATGGTGGACTCCATGCAGTGCCATTCAACTCACTAACTGTAAAAAAAGAGTGATTGCACTTATTTGACCATAAGTGCATATGATGCTTGTCAGGTGGTGATTAAGGACATTTATGTGAATTTTCAGTGACTTACTGGGCCATAATAATATGTGAGACATTTTCGTTTTCTTGGATCTTGATGTGAAGTTAAGATTTGTGATAAGCTTTAGGTATTGCAATTTCACACGTGTACAAAAGTATAGCTTAATTCAACTGATGAGTGCTATATTAATAAATGTAAGCGATGTGATGCAAGTAGCTCTTGGCCACTTTCATTTTTTCAAAGTAGCTCTCAGATGAAGAAAGGTTGGAGACCCCTGATCTAGATGAATGCGACGAAGCAATTCATGCCGTTTTATTGTTTTTTAACGTTGAAATGACAAGTGCAACAGGTGAAGATGAAGTTGTTGCGGAATTGTTGTGAGTACCCTTTTCAAGACGACAATTCAGTAAAAAGACGGACATTATAATGCCGCGGAGGGGGGGGGGGGGGGCGGCGGGGGGTGGGTGTGTCTACAGAAGGTCCAGTTGTGATAGACACGGTTCGCCACTGCGTAGACGAGACCCTGGACGGAACCTGGGCTGGTGTCAGTGGGACTCACGACGGAGCAAGGGCTGGTGTCGATGGGACCCGAAACAGGACAGGACACGGTGTTGGCAGGACCCCCGGCAGAAGAGCAGTCGGCGGGACCCCCAACGGGACAGGACATAGGGTTGGCAGGACCCCCGGCAGAAGAGTAGTCGGCGGGACCCCCAACGGGACAGGACATGGAGTTGGCAGGACCCCCGGCAGAAGAGTCGTCGGCGGGACCCCCAACGGGACAGGACATGGAGTTGGCAGGACCCCCGGCAGAAGAGTAGTCGGCGGGGCCTCCAACGGGACAGGGCATAGGGTTGGCAGGACCCCCGGCAGAAGAGAAGTCGGCAGGACCCCCAACGGGATAGGACATGGAGTTGGCAGGACCCCCAGCGGAACCTCCAACGACACTTGAGTAGGGACTAGAGAAGGGACTTGAGTAGGGACTGGGGAGGGGAGTTGAGATGGAACTCGAGAGGGAACTCGAGAGGTGACTCGAGAGGGGACTTCAGAGGGAACTCGAGAGGTGACTCGAAAGGAGACTTGAGAGGGAACTCGAGAGGTGACTTGAGAGGGAACTCGAGAGGTGACTTGAAAGGAGACTCGATAGGGCACTTGAGAGGGGACTCGAGAGGGAGCTGGAGAGGTGACTCGAGAGGGAACTCGAGAGGTGACTTGAGAGGGAACTCGAGAGGTGACTTAAAAGGAGGCATGAGAGGAAACTCGAGAGGTGACTTGAGAGGGGAGTCGAGAGGTGACTTGAAAGGAGGCTTGAGAGGGAACTCGAGAGGAGACTCGAGAAGGAACTCGAGAGGGGACTCCAGAGGGGACTCCAGAGGGGACTAGAGAGGGGACTCCAGAGAGGACTCCAGAGGTGACTTGAGAGGGGACTCGAGAGGGAACTTGAGCGGGGACTCGAGAGGGAACTTGAGATGTGGCTTGAGAGGTGACTCGAGAGGGGACTCGAGAAGAGACTCGAGAGGGGACTTGAGAAGGAACTTGAGAGGAGACTTGAGACGGTCGGTTCGCCGACAGAACACGGGGGGCTGGAGTTGGCCGGAATGACGACAGGACACGGGGAGCTGGCGTTGGCCGGTACGCCGACAGGACACAGGGAGCTTGCGTCGGCCGGAGAGCCAACAGGAGACGAGGGGCTGGAGTCGGCAGGTACGCCGGCAGGACACGGGGAGCTGGCGTCGGCCGGAGTGCCAGTACTGGAGCCGAAACTATGGCTGCTGGGGCCGGTTCTGGAGCCGGAACCATGGCTGTTGGGCACGGAACAGAAGCCTGGACCCTGGCTGTGTGAGCCAGGTAATGGAGCACGGAAGCATGGCTGTGTGGGCCGGTACTGGTGCACGGATTCATGACTTTTTGGGCGGGTTCTGGAGCCTGAACCATGGCTGCTGGGGCCAGAACTGGGGCTGGAACCATGGCTGCTGGGACCAGAACTGGGGCCGGAACCATGGCTGCTGGGACCAGAACTGGGGCCGGAACCATGGCTGCCGGGGCCAGAACTGGGGCCGGAACCATGGCTGCTGGGGCCGGAACCATGGCTGCTGGGGCCAGAACTGGAGCCCAACGTATGGCTTCTGGGGCTCGGGCTGCTAGCCTGGACTTGCGACTCCTTCTCCTAGGAGCCTTTTGGAGGCTCCGTGGACCTCCAAAAGCCAGACGAGTAACCGAGAACGGCTCCTGGACAGGAGCAAGACATGGGGAAGGAGCAGGGGTTGACTCCAGATGGAACACACCGAGACGTTTGGTGTCAGGCTTGGAACCGGGAGGCAGGAGGCCAGCACGCCTGGGGTTAGCAGGCCGGGAATCACACGCCAAGAGGAAGTCCAAAATCCAGCCAGGTAAGAACTTCACTAAGCATGGTTTCTCAATAGCCATCTGGTGCGCCTCTGCCAGAGCAGCCTCTCTCTGCTGAACACCGGACACTCCCCTCCACCTATCAGGGCAGCAAGCCAAAGAAAAGGAAAAACTTAGTAATTCCAGCTCAAATGGATCTGCTGGGCCCATCCTTGGTTGGTTCCTTCTGTCAGGGTTGAGTGAAGCAGGCAGGACCCAAATGCAGATTGCAAAGACAAATACCTTTATTCCAAGGCCAAAAAACGTCAAAAACAGAACACTACCCCGTGACACAGTCAAAGACACACAAGGAACCAAAAGCGTCAGCTAAATGCAATGTAACCAACAATGACAGACAGCAAAAACAGAACTTAAATACACACAAGACTAATCAACGAAACAAGAGACAGGTGAGGAGGGAGGAGAAAACACAGGAGGGACAAGGTGAACACAATCGGGTAATCAGACAGGAGGGAACACAGACAGAAAGCAACAGGCAAGACAGGGGGTGAACACTTAATAAAACAGGAAACCAAAGACAGAAAAAGACAAGACACAGACAGATCGTGACATATTCATTAATACAGTACCCCCCAGTCTGTAACTAACCATCAGTTCTTCAATCGCAGTCACTCAGGAACTCCTCGTGAACTAACCATTAACTATCTAGTTGTTCCTTATTCACTACTCAGTAACTAAGCACATTTTGTGTACCTTATTGTAAAGTGTTTCCGGTGAGGGAGTAGCAAGCTGATTGGCGGATGCAGAGCCAGTGCACATACACATGACATGGATCCCTTCACAGCACAGTGAGCAAGCAGTGTCTTAAAGCGGATTTCGGCAGCCAGAAAAGTAAAGGGAGGAGAGGTGTAGTGTGAAATAAATTAGGTAGATGGATTTGAGCCGCTGCCTTCCGAATTAGCTGCAGAGGTCGGATGTTGTTGAAAGACCACATTATGAGTTTGACTGTGAGAGTAGTAGTAGTGATCAATCCTGGAACCGCAGTGAAAGCTAATTAATAACAATTAGCATTTATAATATTGCAATCAATGATAGAATATACTAAACATTCTATTAAAGAGGCCCTATTCTGCTTTTTGGATTTTCCCTTTCCTGTAGTGTGTTATAGGTTTCTGTGCATGTAAATAGTCTGCAAAGGCTAAAATCCCTGTGTTCCCTCCAGAGGGAGTTTCTCTCCCACACCCTCCCACCCTGCCTGAAAGGCATCCATTGGACTCCTTTGTTTACTTCTGTGAAATAGTGACACTATGTAACACTTGCGATTCTATTGGCTAGGTACGTTATGGAGCGGGACATTTCCATCTCTAAGCAATTGACCAATCACAACCGACCAGCTAACCAATCAGAGCAGACTGGTCTCTGGTTTCAGACAGAGGGTGAAAAGAGGTGCTGCAGCACAGGCAGTATGAACAAAATAAAGAGCTTTTTGAACATTAAAGCATGGAAATGTGTCACAGAAAATACTAAACCTGAAAATGAGCATAATAGGGCCCCTTTAAATATATTTTGGTGTAGCTGAAAATGAGAATTATATGTATTCTTTGAATTCAAATATCCTTTCAAGCTTTATATTTATGTGGCTGCATTCTTCTCTATGATTCTCCATTTATGTTTAGCAAAGAGAACACAACGTTTTGTAGTAGAATGGATGTTGGAAAACCAAACAGCCATCATTCATTAGTAGTTATATTTCTACCACAAGATGGTAGCATATCCAGCCATTCCATGTAGGGAAGAATTTCTGCCTGGAAATGAGAGGCGGGTCCCAAAATAGAAGGAGAGTGAGGCAGCGGAGAGAGGGAATGAGAAGAAAGATGAGAAGTGAGTGGAGAAAACGGAGCGTTTGAGTCTCTCATGCTGTCACATCTGAAGCAACGGCTTCCACAGATGACATTTTTGTTTGCAAGTTATGTATTTATTGTCAAAGCATTTAATATATTCATTGCTATCGGGATGTTAAGAGCATTCCATGGAATATAACAAAAAGTGTTTCAGAAATAAATTACATAACCCACCTTTAACATCTATCCCTGTGTATATCACCATTAAAACATATTTTAAAAATGTAAGAAACCCCACACAGCTGACTGAGCTGAGTAAACACTATGAAATGTTGACTTTATTTAATGATTTCAGTAAAAAAGTAACGTTCATATTTCTCCTTTTGATTATTATACATTTTTGGTCATTACATACATTTTAGACCCTTTCTTTAGTAGAATTGTATAAATTGGAAGGCTAACTAGGTAATCAGCTCGCCGGTGATTTGCAGCTGGCGCGGTTGACCGCACTTGCGTGGTGAACTGCGTGTTAGAAAAGATGAGATCTCAGACTGGCTTACCTGTACGTCAATCAAGTGGCAAATGCCATAGTAAGGATGGATGATAGACTAACTTTTTTTTTTTTTTCAATGTCATGCGATCTACCCACACTACCTTCACGATCGACGTATTGGGCACCCCTGATCTAGAGAATTCTAACGGCTCTCATCATGGTGGCCACTGAGGTACTTCCGGGTCATTTCACTCCGTTAGGGAGGTTCCTAAGCTAAAGTGACAATTTGACCGCAGCCAAAGACACAAAAAGTTGATAGTACAAACAAATAGTTGTGTTAGCTGTGCTAAAATGTGTGAAAATAAACTAAATAATGTCAGGTAAAAAGTTTACCATTTTAATAAAATATGGTGTTAATTGTTGATGTGTACTGCAATTGAAATAAAGCAAAACTACTGGAGGTGAGGGTGCAGTCAGTGTAATTGCTTTAGCCTTTGTGACTATGGCCATCACACAGTCCACAATATATTTTCACCAGGCCTTGTATCCACTAAAGTTCCTTCTTATAGAGTTATTTAGATGGTCATCTATCAGTTATTTTATGAACATTGTTGTCAGTAAAAGCTGGTTTTAAAAAGTTTGCAGACCCAAACAAAGCAGTTATTTTCAGACTTGCTTAGTGAGGGTTATTATAGTTCTCCTTTTTATTGGCTAAAACATATTGTGAATGCTGTGTAACTTTTTGCTTGATGTCATCTCAGATTTTAAGGACAATTCAGCCTTCTCTCCAGAAATGTCTTTCTTATAGTTATATCGAGAGGACTCAAAGAGAAGAAGCTAGCAGTGGTGCTGTGCCTTAGATAGTTATAACACCTGTCTTAAAAAATTAGATCATGGGTTCAAATCCCAGCAGTGCCTCAGACCAGAGTCGTCTTTGGGTCAAATGATCAAGATCTGCCCTTAAAACAGACCATACTGTACTTGACCTGCCACCTGCACATGTGACAATTCAGTTTGGCTGACACAAGAGCAGTGATCCTAAAATACCACTAACCCTGGGAGAGTATTTGGAAAGGGATTGAAGCAGCAGAAGGACTAAGTTATTATCATTTTAATATCCCAAATTTGGCCGGCATGTTCTTTATTTCACTCAGTTGCACTGCTTGCTCACTCACACTGTTTGTCATTGTTAATATAAAACAGAGCACTGAGAGGCGCTAAAGCAGCAGACATGCAGGAAAAAGAGCAACCAGCAGTAAGGAACTGACTAAATGTGTAGTAATGTTGGTTGTTGTTGAACATAGATTACAATTGTTATTATGTTAGAGAACCAGAATGCATGGCATTTAGAGAAGGATAGACTCCAGGAAAGGCAAGGAATCTAGGATGATCAAACTTTATTAGAAGAAAAAATAAAAGCTTACAATGGTAGATACAATTCTGGTAAAAATAAGGAGACCACACCAAATTGTTCTTAAATCTCAATCTCCACATGTATGGCAGCCATTCCATTCCAGTGTCTATTGAATTCCAACACAGATAATAGTTGTCAGTAGTTTATAGAATAAAATAAAATAAAAATTCATTTTACTCAAACACATACAGTAAAGCCAGAGAAACTCATAACGGTGGTCTCTTAATTTTTTTCAGAGCTCTATGTTTGTTGTCAGCAGATGACTTATTGGTTCACACACGTCTTTTTGTCTGTTCGGGTCTTGGAAGACTGGAAGCTGATGCTCGAAATGTCCCTTAGGCCTACGTCTGTTTCCGGTTATTTTTATTTTGAAATTCAGTTCCTGACGGACGCCAAAAAAGCCCGAGATTATGGAATTAAACTAATAAATAAAAACAAGGATAATTGTGTGTTATTGGTGAGTAAATAACAGTGAAAAGAATAACAAATTAGAAGGAAAAAAAGATTTTTTTAAAATACAGATCTCAGTATTCTGAGGCTCTGAGCCCCATTTACTTTCCTCACAGACAACAAAAAAAGTCCCACATTATACGTTTTAAAATAAAAACAATAATCGTGGCTTGATATTGAGTAAGAACATGTGTTTATGAACCCCACAGCTTCCGGTCTTCCAAGACCCGAACGGACAAAAATATGTGCTGCAGGCACGAAACATACTACAAATAGAAATACTTTGCTTTTGAAATCGCTCTGTGTGACACGAAAAAAAGGGGAAAATCATGTTGGTGAACACGAATCAATAGATTAAATGTCGTGACTATAACACAACATGCCGTGAGACTGGGTTGCTCCACCAGTGCTAGCCATGTATGACACAAACTGAGAAACCAAAGTCTCAGCAGACGCATCATCATACGGCTTGGGGAGTGTGCTTCTGCAGAAATGGGAAGAGGATTGGAGACCTGTAGCCTATATGTCACGTTCTCTCATACAGACGGAGCAGAGATACGCACAGGTATAAAAGGAAGCTTTTGACTTCCGGTGACATCATGGAAGAAGCAGCAGCTTAGAAGTGGAGCTCTGCCAGAATATACAAAAAAATAGAGACAACTAGAAAATGTAAGACGTTTTTAAAAAGTAAGAAAGAGCACTCCTGCATGATGAGCTCGTCAACCAGAAACAAAGCCCCCAACAAACAAGATATCTCAAAGGTAAAAACCGATAAACAACGGAGACCGGCCAGCCCAGCTAGTGCTAGCTTGAAAACAGATAGCAACATGTGCAAGTTGGACCATGAAGTTACGTTTCTGGAGGAGCTGGGGAAACTATAGGTTACTTACGTAACCCCAGTACTCAGAGTAACATTAAGTGAGATGTCTCACTATGGGATGCGCCTCAACGCGTATGCAAACAGAAGCATCAATCTCATTACGCCAATCCTGATTGGCTGGTGATCTTGACGTCAACGTCAGGGAATCCACCCACCCTTTAAGTAGCTTGCGCTACGTCGCAGCGTTATTCAAAATAAGCACCTCTTCTCGCTTCGCCTTAGCAAGAAGGACCGTCTGGTGAGATATCTCACTTCATGTTACTCTGAGAACTGGGGTTACGTAAGTAACCTATAGTTCTCATTCATAACACTCCGTTCGATGTCTCACTATGGGATATTGAAACTCCCGTATTGCTAGACATGCTTATCTCGAAAATCACCAAAACAACCAGAACTTAACAGGTAGAACCCTGTCTCAACACGGGGCCCAGCACTGCGCGGGCCACACGTGGAGCAGAGACATCTAGCCTGTACAAGCGGACAAAAGTGAGCGGTGAGGACCAGCTCGCTGCTGCACAAATGTCTTGGATGGAAACACCCTTGAACAAAGCCCAGGATGTAGCCAGTCCACGAGTAGAATGAGCACGCAGGCCCGTTGGTGCCTGCAAACCCTGACTCGTATAAACCAGAGCAATCGCTTCCACAATCCAGTGGGAGAGCCGTTGCCTGGTAACGGGCTTGCCCTTATGAGGGTTAGCCCAGGATACAAAGAGTTGGTCATTGCATCGGAACTCTTTTGACCTGTCCATATAGGTGTGTAAAGCACGGACTGGGCACAGCAAATTCGGCCGCTGTTCCTCAGAGGAACACAGTGGTGGAGGAAATGCCTCAATGTCAATGGGGGTACATGAGCCAACCACCTTAGGTACAAAGGCAGGGTTGGGCTTCAGCAACACTCTCGTTTGCCCCGGGGCAAACTGAGTGCATGAAGGATGTACAGAGAGCGCATGAATGTCACTGACTCGCTTGGCAGATGCCAGAGCCAGTAACAACACTGTCTTCAGTGACAGGTGTTTCATGTCAGCTTCTTCCAGGGGTTCAAATGGAGGTCGAGTGAGCCCATCTAAAACCACTGCCAAGTCCCATAAGGGCACCAATGACCTGGAAACAGGGAGGAGCCTGCGAGCCCCTTTCATAAAACGGCAGACCAAGGGATGTTAGCTATTCATCTTTCCCTCAAAGCCCACATGGCATAAAGCAATAGCAGCCAGGTACACTTTGATCATAGAGAAAGCTCTGTGTTTATCAATCAGGTCCTGTAGAAATGATAGAATCACCCCGACAGGACATTGAAAAAAGATGTGTCCCTTTTGAAGGCACCACTCCTCAAACACCCTCCACTTACAGTCATAGAGGGACCTGGTGGAGGAAGCTCTTGCACTCTGAATAGTGTTTATCACCTTCTGAGGGAGTCCCACTGTATTCAGGTTATACCACTCACGGGCCAGGCCCATAGTGCCAAGCGCTCTGGGTGTGGGTGAAAAATCGTCCCCCCCGCCTGAGACAGTATGTCCCTGCGTAGCGGGAGCTGCCACGGCTGCCCGCACAGCAGCTGATATATCTCCGCCAGCCAGTACATTGCAGGCCAGTGTGGAGCTATTAGGATCAGTGTGTGGCGTTGTTCTCTCACTCTGGCCAGAGTTGGGAACGCGTACAGAAGGACCGGAGGCCAAACGTGCGCGAGCGCGTCCACGCTTAACGGTGTGTTTAAATCGTGCATTGAAAAGAACAGCTGACATTGAGCGTTTTCTTTTGATGCGAACAGATCCAACGCGGCCCGGCCGTAACACACCCCCAGCTGACTCACAATTATTGGATGTAGAGTCCAGTCTGCATATAGTGGTGCACCTCTGGACAGCAGATCTGCCCCGAGGTTCATCACTCCTGGTACGTGCGTCGCTCTCAGAGAGAGGAGACGTCCGCAGCTCCATAAGATCAGTTTGCGTGCCAGCATGTGTAACTGGAGAGAACACAAACCCCCTTGGCGGTTTATATACGATATTGTGGTCGTGTTGTCTGTCCTCACGAGGACATGATGTCCTCTGAGAAAAGGCAGAAAGCGTTGCAGGGTGAGGAACACCGCTAAAAGCTCCAGATAATTTATGTGTGACCGTTGGAGGTCTCTGCTCCAGAGACCCCTCACAGGTCTACCTTCATATATACCCCCCCAGCCCGTCAGACATGCGTCTGTGGTGACCACCTTTCGCGATAGGACAGCACCCATAGGCACGCCCCGTACTAGAAAAGTCGGGTGCAGCCAGTGGCGCAGTGCCATTATGCATTTCATCGTGACCATCACTCTCCGCGCGCCATGACGCATGGGGTCCAGTCTGAGGGCAGCTATCCAGCGCTGAAACTCCCTCATAAGCGTCCCAGTTGTACCACCAGGATGGCTGACGCCATGAGCCCCAATAACCGCAGACATGATCTGAAGAGAACATATTTGCGTGGCTGGAAATGAGCGAGGCAAGCCCTGAAGGCTTTCACTCTCTCTGCTGACAAGCGGGCTGTAAAGGGCACCGAATTCAGGCGTAGGCCCAGGAAGAGTACAGTCTGGGCTGGGGACAACATGCTCTTTTCTGTGTTTATTACGAAACCCAGGTCGAGCAGGTGTTTTACGAGAACATTCGTCTGCGTAATAGCCTCTTGCTCCGACTGTGCGAGAAGGAGCCAATCGTCCAGATAAGTTGCTAGGCGAATACCCTGTTGTCGTAACGGGGCTATCGTGGCTTCCGTACACCATACAAACACTCGCGGGCTGAGACACAGACCGAAGGGAAGTACTGTGTACTCGTAACAGACACCCTGAAAGGCGAACCTCAGATATTTCCTGTGTGGATAATATACTGGGATGTGGAAATACGCGTCTTTCAGGTCGACTGATGTGAACCAATCGTTTTGGCGCACGAGACGCAACAGAGATGTGTGAGTGAGCATTCTGAATTTGTATCTTTTGAGATATTTGTTCAGAGCCCTCAAATCTAGTATAGGCCGAATCCCGTTCCCTCCCCGTTTGGGAACGAGGAAATACTTGGAATAAAAGCCGCTCTGACTCTGTTCGGAGGGTATTATAGATATAGCCTTCTTGTCTAGTAGCGAGAAAATCTCTTGCTCCAGAATATGTGCCGACTCTCCCCGGGCTTGCGAATGCAGAATGCCCGAAAAGTGAGGGGGGGTGACAGCGAATTGGAGTCTGTAACCCCGTGCTATTGTCTTGAAAACCCAAGCAGAATCTGTGAGCATCCTCCACTTTTCGCTTCTCAAAGCGAGTGGAGATGTCACATCCCTGTCGTCTGCCCTCTGTGTCTTTATTTGTTGTGTTATGGGGCCCTCTAGTGTCTGAACACGGTGGTACCCCAGGTTGACAACCCCGGTCGACACTGCGCATGCACACGGCGGTGATGCCTTCACAGCCCCGTCCATCGTCCGCCTTCTGAGAGAGGTAGCAGCCACTCTTAGAAGGGGGGTAGACGTCAGACTGTTTATTGTTTTTATTGTTTTTCTTTTCATTTTTATTGACTGCGCCCTTGGCTTTAAGCCTGGAAACGACAGTGGAAAATGATTTATTAAGAAACAATAGTGATGGCATGTGTTTGTGTGACTTAAACGAGCAGCGGAGCTTGCTGTCTTTGATGTTAAGTCCATTTCCCTCATGGCGCGAACTTGAGGATGACGTTCTGACATCACTCGAGGCGGCGGGAAGATGGGGGCATGGTTTCACACCGGAAACACATGAGCATCTAACACTGGAACGTGTTCTGGAGCTGGAGAACAGGGAACTTCCAGCTCTTTTATCGAGGAGAGGAGGCCCTTTTCTTCTTCCTCGTCTGGTGGCTGAAAGTCTGGACCGGCTGTGCCTGAGCGGCTGCTGCCGGAACCGGAGACTTTCTTGGCCAGCTCGTCTTCGCCTCGTGTCTGGGCTGGAGACCCGGGGCGGGCTGTGGCCTCTGCTGTTTCGGGATCTTGAAACAGGCAGGACGTGAGGTAGGGCTGGGCGATTTTTTCGGTTTTAACGATTAATTTGCATTTTTACTTTTCTACGGTTTGTGAAATGGCTGAACCGAAAAATCGAGATTTAAAAACATTTCTAGACTCCGCAGATTTGTTTTGCTTTAAGGGACTCCGTAGTAGCTTACTCTCTCACTTTCCAGAACGCGCACAAAACTCAGCCACATTGCCTGTGACTACCCGATCTGCAGCTCTGTGTACACATATATCACTTAAATTATTCAATACATCCTTTGTACTGAAGTATTCAAGAGTAAATAAAGTTTAATATAAATGATTTGCTGTGGCCAATTGTTTTCATTGCATTTACAGACCTGTGTAAATCTCTGATACCACCCAATGAATGCATTGACTTGCTTGTAGAACCACGCTACACAAAACAGATAGCAACACCTATACAAACTATTTTTTTTTTAAAAGGGGCTACTGTATCGACCTATATAAAGTATATAAATATTTTATTTTTTTCAAAATACCAAAAATATCTTGCATTTTAGCCATACCTCATTTCGCTCCATTTGCTTTTTCCAGCGCTGTTTTTGCAGGGGGCTGATTCTGTGAGCTGCAGCTGACCACGCCCCCCTGCAGGAGAGGGGAGCGTGCTCTGAGATCAGCTGCTGGGCGGTCTGTAGAGGGGGAGGAAAATAGATCTCCATCCTCCGTGTTTTATTCTTATAGAAGTAAGAAGAGAAGTAATGGGGCAGAAACCCTCCTTTTTACGCAGCGGTCCAGACATAGACATCAAACGGCGACACATATTCAGTTGGCAGTTACTTTGGCATTAGGGCAGGGATATCTAGATACTTCCCAAGGTCTGACATCATGAAGTGTGCTACTTTTAAAGCAAGCAACGATGTTTTCAAATCTGTAATCAAAAAGCTCCTCAAAAACACTATCGAAGCAGTTCCTGCCATTGCTACGTTAGTTCAAACAGTAACAACGGACTACTTTTCTTAGCGGATGCTTGTCAATTTAAATCAATACATAAAACTATTTTTTAAGTTAATAAAATTATTTTCTAAATCCATAAAAGCATTTCAATTAATATTGGGAGTCATGTCGTTACTTTGTTGAGAATGTGGCCATGTGTAATAAGCGGGATGATGTGCACATTGCATAATGTGCCTTCATGCCGATCTAGATCCCTCCGCAAAAAAAACTAAAAAACGGCTCGTTCGCGGGCGAAAGCCGGCTCCCGTCGTTCACTTAAAAGAGCCTTGGTCTGGTTTGTTTAGAAAAAAACAGAAAAAAATCGAGGTTTAAATCGAAAATTGTCCATTAGTTAGAAAAAATCGCGATTTTATTTTTAGGCCAAATTGCCCAGCCCCAACGTGAGGCAGCCTGAGCGAAGGACTGCCGCGGGGCCGTTGAAGGCGGCGGCTGGACCCTTCGGGGAAGACAAAGCTGCAGAGCCTCATCCTCCTTCTTTTTGGATTCACACCGCTGCTGCATCGAAGCTAAAGCAGAGCCAAATATGCCCTCGAGAACAATAGGCATATCCAAGACGTCCTCTTTTTCCCGGTCTGGAAGGTTTGTCAGGGTAAGCCACCTGGCTCTCTCCTGTACCACCATTATCCCCAGTGCTTTGCCCGTGGCTTGGACTGCACAGCGCTGCACACGGAGGCAAATGTCCGTGATCGCTGCGATTTCGTCCCACACGGCAGGCTCAGGTTTGATCGTCATGTCCTCGCAGAGCTCAGAGGTCAGCAGCGAGGAGACGTTGAGCGCCCTGGCGGACAAAGCTGCGGCTTTATAGGCTCGTTCGGTCATTGCTGACTGGAAGCGGTCTGCCTTTGCCAGTAGCGTGGGGTTCCTGCTCGGTGCCGAAGCCAGCCGCGGTTGGAGGTGGGCTCCATGGGCGGCATGCGGAGCAGGCCGAGCTTCTCCATGCCGTCACAGTCCAAAGAGGAGGCACCCTGGATTGGGGCCTTGTTGCTGAAAGGGCGGTCTCTCCACGAGACCGACACCTCATCCAGCATCTCTGGAAAGACTGGGAGAAGCTGCTTCTTCATCCTCGCTGCTTGGGGCAAGTTCTTCCCCTCATAGCGAGATCTGGAGGTCTCCTTGGCCACTTCAGGCCAGGGGATGTCCAGCCTGGACGCAGCGCGTTGGCACACGGCCTGCAAGTCCATACTGAGGCAGGGCGAAGCTGGTGTGCTTTCGCCCGGGGGAGCGGACATCGCCTCCGGCTTGGCAGCCTGGGCAGATGAAACGAAGATATCATCTTCGTGCTCATCCGAGTCGGATAAGAGGAACTCAGAGGCATCCTCTTCATCCTCCTCCATATAATCCAGCTGTAGGACATCCTCCGCGGGTGGAACCACGGTGAGGTCCAGTTGGGAGCCCCAGCTTGACACAGCGCGGGGCTCCGCTCTCGCAGCTCTTGCCGCCACCGGGCCCCAGCCTGACACGGCGCGGGGCTCCGATTCCGCGGCTACCGCCGTTGTTGAGCCCCAGCCTGACACAGCGCGGGGCTCAATCTCCGCGGCGGTCGCCACCATGTCCCGATTGCCGGCCGGCGAATCAACGGACATGAAGGGGTCCCGTCCCGACAGGCTAGCTTGGCGCACTAGCCGTCGGCGGAGGCTCTCGATGGTGAAGCGGGCACAATGCCCGCACGAACCGTGGGTATCGATAGCTTCCTGGGCATGTTCCAGCCCAAGGCAGGACGAGCAGACCTGGTGTGAGTCCGTGCCCGAGATCCTAAACCCGCAGCCTCCAAGCCGAGCCTCCGAGCCGAGCCTCCGAGCCTCCGACTCCTCTGGTGTGAGGGAGAGAAGGGTCCATCCTCGTTTGCCGGGGTGTCGGCGCGGAGGGACAAGCTAGTAACAGGTATGTTACCGAAAAAAAAATCCAACCTTATCGTTATTCCGAAAGTAAAAAACGACGGGGTAGATTTTTCTTTAAAAAATATGAACTGGTGTGTTAATATCTTTCTTATCTCCGTCTCCTCTGGTGTGAGGGAGAGAACAGTCCGTCTCCGCTCGCCGTGGTGTCGGCGCGGAGGGATAAACTAGCAACAGGTATGTTACTGTTTGAAGAAAAAATCAAACCTCACCGTTATTTAGAAAGAAAAAACGGCAGGCAGATTACAATATTAACTGGTGTGTTAATATTTGTTCAATTCTTCTGCAAAGCAAAAAAGTAACCGGCAAGCGCCCATCGACCGAATGTTAGCTTGGGTTCAGTCTGTGGACCGTTAAGCTATTCCGGCTACTGATATTTGAGATGTGCTCTGAAGCGAGAAGAGGTGTTTGAATGACGCTGCGACATAGCACAAGCTACTTAAAGGGTGGGTGGATTCCCTGACGTAGACGTCAAGATCACCAGCCAATCAAGATTGGCGTAATGAGATTGATGCTTCTGTTTGCATACGCGTTGAGGCGTATCCCATAGTGAGACATCGAACGGAGTGTTATGAATGAGAACTCTGCAAAGAAAATCAAGAGGGGCATAATCAAACCAAAATGTCTCTGGATCGACTGGAACAGACGGTGCTAGATATAAAAGTTCAAATGGGCGAACACGAAGGGAGGATTGGAAAGTTGGAGGACAGAGTAGGCGTGGCCGAGGATGTAGTGATGCAGCATCAGAGGGCGCTCCGATACCTGATCCACCGTGATATTGCCCTCTCAGCCACCTGCGACGATTTACAGAATAGACTGAGAAGAAATAATGTGAGAATCTTTCAGGTACCAGAGGGGAGTGAGGGAGGAAACATGGCAGAATGTATTAAAGAACTGCTACCATTGCTAACAGATATTAAGATAGAGAGAGCACACCGCTCACCCCCGTATACGCCACATAGAGACCCGACAGCCCCTCCAAGACACATCATCGTGAGATTTTTGGATGCAGCGGTTGATCTGGTGATACGACAGGGATGGAGTCAGGGACAGGTCTCCTTCCAAGATAAAAGGATCTTTTTTTGATCAGGATTACTCTCCTGAGTTACACAAGAAGCGGGCAAAGATGCACAAAGTCATCAAGCAGCTAAAAAAGGACATACTGGCGAGGTGCGTATACATACCCAGCGCAGTTAAAACTCAAGCTGGGCACGGGGGAGAAGACCTACACCACACTGTCCAGCGCAGCAGAGGTGCTGAAAGGCCTGGGAGTCGAAGTGCGCTGCGGAGAAAGAGAACGCACGGAGGATGAGTTAAAGGACGGATGGAGGAGCAGCGGGAAGAAGAAGCTTAAATCATCTCCCGATGCCGTTTAAAAACCCAAAGTGACTGAAACAGGTTTGGAGTCGGCTCTGTTCTGCATACAGTAACGGTAACACATTGACAGTGGAAATACGTTATATAAAGTGGTTGTTACTTGTGCAAATGGGCTCTGGCGGAGCCCGTTTTCTTAGTTCGGAATGAGTGAATTACACTCACTTAGACCTTTTTTACATGTTGTATTATTGGTCAGGTTAGCACTCAGAGAGGGCTGGTCACACCTCTCTGCCCCAGCGCCAGTGGGGATCCGTCACAGCTATAGTTCGTTTGCTGATTGCAGGTGGAAGTTGAGTTCTATGTTTTAAGTGTTTTTTGTATGTTTCTCCTGACATATGTTGCGCTCTACAGTCTGTTTTTGTTTATGCGATTTAGGCAAAGTTTTTTCATGCACAGACGTCTTCAAGCAGGCAGGGCTATTTACTCTAATAAAATGTACGTTCCCACAGAACTAAACTGCATTCTCAATTACGTTTAGCTGGAAACGTATTTTCTCCCACGTTACGTTGGTTATGAACGTATCTCAAATACGTTTATTTTCTACATACAGTTGCAAGAAAAAGTATGTGAACCCTTTGGAATTACCTGGATTTCTGCATAAGTTGGTCGGAGGAAGCCACTGCTGTCCAGAAAAAACATTGCTGCACGTTTGAAGTTTGCAAAAGAGCACCTGGATGTTCCACAGCACTACTGGCAAAATATTCTGTGGACAGATGAAACTGTATGGAGAAAAAAAGGCACAGCACACCAACATCAAAACCTCATCCCGTGAAGTATGGTGGAAGGAGCATCATGGTTTGGGGCTGCTTTGCTGCCTCAGGGCCTGGACAGATTGCCATCATCGACGGAAAAAATGAATTCTCAAGTTTATCAAGACATTTTGCTGGAGAACTTAAGGCCATATGTCCACCAATTGAAGCTCAACAGAAGATGGGTGATGCAACAGGACAACGACCCAAAGCACAGAAGTAAATCAACAACAGAATGGCTTCAACAGAAGAAAATACGGCTTCTGGAGTGGCCCAGTCATAGTCCTGACCTCAACCCAATTGAGATGCTGTGGCATGACCTCAAGAGAGCGATTCACACCAGACATCCCAAGAATATTGCTGAACTGAAACAGTTTTGTAAAGAGGAATGGTCCAAAATTCCTCCTGACCGATGTGCAGGTCTGATATGCAACTATAGGAAACGTTTGGTTGAGGTTATTGCTGCCAAAGGAGGGTCAACCAGTTATTAAATCCAAGGGTTCACATACTTTTTCCACCCTGCACTGTGAATGTTTACATGGTGTGTTCAATAAAAACATGAAAACATATAATTGTTTGTGTGGTTTTAGCTTAAGCAGACTGTGTTTGTCTATTTTTGTGACTTAGATGAAGATCAGAACACATTTTATGACCAATTTATGCAGAAATCCAGGTAGTTCCAAAGCGTTCACATACTTTTTCTTGCAACTGTATCTTCTAGAAACATATTTTCTCCCACGTTACGTTTCTTATGAACGTATCTTAAATACGTTTATTTTCTACATATCTTTGCCATTTATTGTCTTGCTTATAATAATGATAATAGTCATTTATAAATATCATTTTAGAGCACACATTTGAAATCAGAAGGCGAGGCTGTAATTTCGCCAGCTGTTACTCTCATGAACGAGGCAGAAAATAATAGTTTTAACATGCCAAAAAATGCTGTGTCGTTTATTGCACCTCAAACATTAAGACAAATCCAGGGTTACGTGTTTCTGTACTTCCTCTAAGAAGAAAGGACAGGAACAGAAGATCTCTGTGACGCCAGATGTGGTGTTGTTAATGCGATATGATATCCGAAAAAAAATTCAGTTTAGGATGGCCGAAGACACTACACTACCCATAATCCCCAGCTATCGTTTGGGACTACAGTCCTGTTGACAAACCCCGTGATTAATCTTCAAGCTCTGGGATTGGATGTTGGAGTGGCAGTGCGCCAAGGTTACGCCGAGCGTCAAACTCTTTGAAATGGAACGAAACCACGGCAGACGATTCAAAACTGGACTTGAACGCCCCCCGAGAACTACACATGCTGGCTATTGTGTTTCGCAACATGTTCTCTATGGCACGTCTCTATTGGGAATTGTAGTTTTAAAAGACGTTTTTGTTTTCCTCAAAATTAGAAGTTGACAGTATTCAACTGCGTACAGCCCTATAGGTTTAGGCGATAGGAAACAAATTGGTGTGTACACATTTACAATAAGCAAGGTGAATTATGGTCCCACATGGTGTCACCACACAAGCCCCCGAATTCACACATAAACAAAATCAGCATGGCGGGGAGGAACGACACGCCGACCCCCACGACTCCTGAGCACGGGAGTCGGAAAAGTGACTTCCGCCTGTGCGGCCCCCGGAAGGGGAGGGACCGGAACAACAGGTCTTAAATCCGTGACAGGGGTCGAGGCCGGGGGGCGGCCCCGTCTCGGAGGTCGAGCCAGCACTACCGGCTGGTACAAGTCCAGGTGAGCAGCCTTCACCCGGTCCACCGAGACGTGCTCGGCCTTGTCATCCAGGTCGACCACCAGGTGCTTGTTCCCGTGCTCCAAGACCCGGAAAGGCCCATCGTAAGGGGGCTGCAGGGGGCCTCTGTGCATCGTGCCGGATGAACACATGCCCCGCCGAGCGGAGCTCTGCGGGAACCCGGGACACCTGAGTACCATGCTGAGTAGTAGGGATCGCCTCAGCGGCGTCCTGCAGGAAAACCCGCTGGGCCGACGCCGACCAGGGAGCCGATGCGTTTGGGAGGAAATCCCCAGGAACCCTCAGCGGCTGACCGTATACCATCTCAGCCGTAGAGCACTGCAGGTCTTCTTTAGGCGCAGTCCTCAGGCCCAGCATCACCCAGGGCAGCTTGTCGACCCAATTCCCGTCTGTAAGGCCGGCCTTGAGGGTCGCCTTCATGGAGCGATGGAACCGCTCACAGAGGCCGTTAGCCTGAGGGTGATAAGCGGTAGTCCTGTGCAGCTTAACCCCCAGACCACTCGCCACGGCGTTCCAGAGCTCGGACGTGAACTGTGAGCCTCTGTCCGAGGAAATGTCTGACGGGGTGCCAAAACGACACACCCATGTCGCAATGAAAGCTCGGGCAATGTCTGCGGCTGACGTTGACACGGGAGGAACCGCCTCCGGCCAACGGGTCGTCCTGTCCACCATGGTGAGGAGGTAGCAAAAACCTTGAGAGGAGGGCAATGGACCAACCAGGTCGATGTTGACGTGATCAAACCTCCTCTCAGGCACCAGGAAACGCTCCAAAGGAGCCTTTGTGTGGCGGTGCACCTTAGCGCGCTGACAAGCCACCAGCCCAAGTCCTCACGTCCTTTTTCAGCCCATGCCAGACGAACTTCGCGGCCACCAAGCGCACCGAAGGCTTAACGGCGGGGTGTGACAGCCCGTGCACTGCCTCGAACACAGAACGCCTCCAGCTGGCGGGAACGACTGGCCGCGACAGGCCCGTGGAAACGTCACACAGGAGGGTAACGCCCGCGTCGCCGAACACCACGTCCTCCAAGCGCAGCCCCGCGCCCTCCACCTTCAGAGCCTGGATGCCAGGGTTTGTGACCTGGTGCGCCACCGACCGCGTAGTCCGACGCGTCCGTTGTGATGGAGATGGGAGCCGCAGATGATGGGTGTGCCAGCAAAGCCGCCTGAGCTAACGCGGTTTTGACCTCAACAAAAGCGACGTCCGCCTCTGCTGTCCAGTCGATTGCCTGGACGGGGGTCTTGCCTTTCAACGCTTCATACAGCGGCCGCATGATGTGTGCGGCCCGGGCGATGAAACGGTGGTAGAAGGTCACCATCCCCAGAAACTCACGGAGCGACCGGGCTGTGAGCGGGCGAGGAAAAGCCACAACAGCCTCCACCTTCGCTGGCAGAGGTGTCGCACCGCCCTTGGTGACGCGGTACCCCAGGAAATCAATGTCAGACACCCCAAACTGGCACTTTGCAGGATTGATGATTAATCCATGTTTGTTGAGCCACGTGAAATGGGCTCGGAGGTGGGACAGGTGCAGTATGTCGTCGAGGTAGACAAACACAAACGGCAGGTCCCGCAGCACCGAATCCATCAGGCGCTGGAACGTCTGAGCGGCATTCTTGAGCCCAAAAGGCATCCGCAGGAACTCAAAAAGTCTAAAAGGTGTTATCACTGCCGTCTTGGGAATGCCCAGGGGGTGCATGGGCACCTGGTGGTATCCACGCACCAGGTCCACCTTAGAAAACACCCCCGTACCGGCCACATGCGCCGAAAAGTCCTGAATGTGCGGGACCGGATAGCGGTCAGGCGTAGTGGCGTCGTTGAGTCGGCGGTAATTCCCGCACGGGCGGAACCCGCCGTTCGGTTTGGGGACAACGTGCAGGGGGAAAGCCCAAGGACTGTCGGAGCGGCAGACAATGCCCAGGCGCTCTATGGTTGCGAACTCCGCCCTCGCTACAGCCAGCTTAGAATGGTTCAACCGCCGGGCCCTGGCGTACACAGGAGGCCCCTCATTAGTGACGTGGTGCTCCACGCCATGCTTAGGTAAGCGCAGAGAAGGTGGGCAGCGACAGGTCTAGAAACTCGGCCAACAGTCTGAGAAACGTGTCTGCCCCCGACAGCGAGCCCCACAGCCCGTCGTACGATGCGCTAAGTGTGCACACGAGGGAAGAAAACGTCAAGGCATCAACCAAACGCCTATTCTTAACGTCCACTAAGAGTCCATGAGCACACAAAAAATCACAGCTAAAACGCTGTCCACCGATGCACAAACACATAGGCCTCACGCCGTACGTGCGAATGGGACCGCCGTTAGCTGTTGTCAATCGCGTTCCGTGCCCACCCCGGATGACGTCTTCACTCGACGCGGGAACTACGCTCCGTTGAGCGTCCGTGTCACACAGAAACAGGCTCCCTGAAACGCTGTCGCTGACGAAGAGGAGCCTGCACGTGCCGCCGACGCTCAGGGCCACTACTGAGCGCCGGCCCCTCCGTTTCCCGGGGGTTTGTAGCTGCACGATTTTGCAACTCGATTTTGACAGGAAAGCAACTGGAGACTTCTAGAATTGTGTGAGTAACATTCTGTTTTTAGACTTCTCTGTTTCAGTGTGTGTACTCTGTATCAATGCTCTGAAGTTGATCTGACTGAAATTGTGATTTTAAATCTCAAAACCGCTACAGTATCTGTCAGGCAGAAACTTGGGACAAGTAATTTGACTGAAACCTTAAAACTGAACTAACTGACTGCTAGGGTTAACTTTGATTTAAACATTTGTAGAATACTAAGAGCTTTATTGAGTAGGTGTAACTGTATTAAGGGTTAAACTCATAACTTTATAACTTAGGGTTTAATGTAATTGTAAAACCATTGGGCCACTTAAAATACAATAACAAGTCAGGAGGGAGCCAGTCTAGATTTCCTTTTGAGGGCCACCAGCTGCAGAGAGTTAACTAATTAAAGGGACGTGGCCCCACAGCTGTGAGAACTCAGCAATCAGGTGTCCATTTTAGGTAGCACTTTCCTGGAGCGTCAGCTTCAGCGTCAGACAGGCTAAGACTGACAAAGACATTGGAGTCCTGCGGGAGTAAGACTGACAAAGACATTGGAGTCCTGCGGGAGTCACGAGGGAGGCAAAGAGGAGGCAAATCCTACTTTGATTGAGCTAAAGTATCGCTGGTGTTTTATTTTATTTGGTTGTTTAGCCCCTCATGCTATAATCATGTGTATTTTCTCCATTCCTGTTTATGTGTCTTCTCGCAATTATCACTGGCCCCGTGTATCTTGTAATCGATATAACCGGCCTGCTCTCGTCTATCCCATATGCTCCACATCTAGTTTCAGGCGGCCTGTGGAACTGCCAGTCAGCTGTTCCTAAGGCTGACTTCATCTCTGGCTACGCCTCCCTGCAGACCCTGGATTTCCTTGCTCTCACTGAGACCTGGATTACTCCATCCAACACATCCACCCCAGCAGCTCTCTCCACAGCATATTCCTTCTCCCATACACCCAGACCCACTGGCAGAGGAGGTGGCACTGGTCTCCTGCTCTCTCCCAAATGGAGCTTTTCCCTCTTCAAGCTACCTAACGTCACTCCTTCCACCTTTGAATTCCATGCCGGCACAGTAACCCATCCTATACAATGAACCATTGTTGTTCTCTACCGTCCACCAGGTGCCTTGGGGGACTTCTTGGAGGAATTAGATAATCTCCTCTCACACATCCCTGAAACTGGTCCTCCCGCTGTACTTCTTGGAGACTTCAACCTCCAGACAGGGAAGATAGATGAACTAACATCTCTGTTAACCGCCTTTGCTTTCTCACTGTCTCCGTCCCCACCAACTCATAAAGCTGGCAATGTCCTTGATCTCATATTCTTAAGGAACTGTACTACTTCTAACCTCTCTGTAAACCCACTCCACACATCCGATCACTTCTTCATTTCATTCTCTCTACCCCTTTCCAAACATAACAAACTAATCTCTTCTCATCCTGCACCAGTCCACCGTAACCTTCGTTCCCTCTCCCCCTCTACCTTTGCCTCAATTACAGCCTTGCCTACTGATTTCAAATATGTGCTCTAAAATGATATTTATAAATGACTATTATCATTATTATAAGCAAGACAATAAATGGCAAAGATATGTAGAAAATAAACGTATTTAAGATACGTTCATAAGAAACGTAACATGGGAGAAAATATGTTTCTAGAAGATATGTAGAAAATAAACGTATTGAGATACGTTCATAACTAACGTAACGTGGGAGAAAATACGTTTCCAGCTAAACGTAATTGAGAATGTAGTTTAGTTCTGTGGGAACGTAATTTTTAGGAGACAGGGTTGCCATAATACATTCTGACGAAAAATACAAGCCTCCCGTGAGTTACTACAAGCTATAAAGTAGATATTAAAAACGTTTTATAGAATAAAAAGCTCACTGCAGGACGTTGTAGAAATGCAGTGAAAAGTCAAATGTAGAGTCAGGGGGCCGGGCCCGAGGGCGAGGACCGCGGACGGGAAAGTCAGGGGGCCGGGCTCGAGGGCGAAGACCGCAGCACTCAGGGGGCCGGGCTCGAGGACGGACAGGAGCAGGTGGAACCCCTGGCGGGTCAGACGTAGACGCAGTGGCGAACCGTCAGGGCCTTCATGGAATACCCTGGAACACTCAGATAAAACAAACAAAACATCGATTTAATTATATAAATAAAATGTAATAAAATGAATAAATGAGAAACGTATCTGTGTTGTTGGTCTGTAATATTACAGTGTTACGTTGATTTGTTTGTCCTTCTCGGACCATGCTCTACGCATTTCAGTGGTTTTGTGTTAGAAAAGAAAGCAACCAATCAGATCTTGTTCTGGGTCTCTGGGTAGAATATCCTTCAACAAGGTATCCTTGATCGAATGCCCTGGCCGTTGCACTGAATGAGAGCGTACGTTTGGACTGACAGTTTGATCAACCAATCATATATTGATTTGTAGCCAATGGGCGTATTATTTCAGAGTTTCCCTCGGTTCCAGGGTTTTCTAGAAGGCCCGCTAGTTAACTGGCTCGAGACAGAGGATCTAGATCAGGGCTCTCCAACACGTCGATCGTGAGCTACCGGTAGCTCGTGGGCAGCTTTTCAGTAGCTCGCCGCTCGATTATCGATTATAGCGTAGTAAGGTTGCTTCTTGATTTTTCGGCCGCGGCTGGACAATAACGTTTTTTTATTTTAGAATTGTTTCTGTCACGAATATTACATTGGTCCGTGACGCAGTGATCAAGGAACAGACGTGACAGCGGCACAGCGACACCACACACAGACCAGTCTGCTTTCTCCAGCAACACCAGTCCAGAACCAACAGCAGAATGACCCGCTCTGAATCAGACCGTGTCGTTGCGTCTCAGAGACACACAGGGAGGGATTTGTGTTTTTTGAAAAACACTCGTTATCGTCATGTCAGGTTTTTGGTGGATTTAATCAAGTCTTGGATTGCAGAGTATGAATGTCCTCTTGCTATTTTCAGTTGATAAATACTGTAGGCCTACTTGTGTAAAGTTTGTGAAGGCAGGAGGAAAGCTTCCGCGATCACCGTCTCCTCTCCGTTCCTCCAAACCCCGCCCCCTCCCTGAAAATAATGATGAGTGACATGCTGATAGTGACCCGATAGAAACTTTATCATTCACTTAATCACTGATTGAGATATGATGAAGCTAACTTAGTCTCATGCATTCATGGGATTTATGTAACAGTAAGACAGAGAATGTGAGTGTGCACCCACATGCAGTATTTTTGTTTGTATAATGCTGTTGTAAATACTCCTGTTGTCTGCTGTGTTCAGACCATAGTCATGTGTGTGATGCCACATTCAGGACATTCAGTATCCTTTTTTTAACAGAAGACCGTTGCTAGAAGCTGCAGCTAGACTGCAGAAGTATTAGTTTTTTGTTTTTGAGGATGGAACAATTTCACACACAGATATAGGGAGGCTAGACCTATACAGTTAATTTATTATGGTTTATAATTTAATGTCAAGACGAAGAAGAAGATGAAAAAGATGGCTGAACTGTTCAGTGTTAATCCTGTGGAGATGGAGATGGAGGTTATAAATCTCCAAAATCATGTTCAGTTTAAGTCTCAGCAAAACTCACAATATTTCTGGAGCCTTGTAGACCCAGCAAACTATAAGAACATTCACCAAGCAGCACTGAAAATGTCTGATTTATTTGGTTCTGTTCTACAGACCTTTGTGAAGCAGCTTTTTCTGACATGAATGTCATGAAATCTAAATACAGAACAAGACTGACTGATGAACATTTAAATGACTCTATTAGAGTGAACCTAAATGGGTCCAGTATACACCTCTATGGTGGACTCCATGCAGTGCCATTCAACTCACTAACTGTAAAAAAGAGTGATTGCACTTATTTGACCATAAGTGCATATGATGCTTGTCAGGTGGTGATTAAGGACATTTATGTGAATTTTCAGTGACTTACTGGGCCATAATAATATGTGAGACATTTTCGTTTTCTTGGATCTTGATGTGAAGTTAAGATTTGTGATAAGCTTTAGGTATTGCAATTTCACACGTGTACAAAAGTATAGCTTAATTCAACTGATGAGTGCTATATGAATAAATGTAAGCGATGTGATGCAAGTAGCTCTTGGCCACTTTCATTTTTTCAAAGTAGCTCTCAGATGAAGAAAGGTTGGAGACCCCTGATCTAGATGAATGCGACGAAGCAATTCATGCCGTTTTATTGTTTTTAACGTTGAAATGACAAGTGCAACAGGTGAAGATGAAGTTGTTGCGGAATTGTTGTGAGTACCCTTTTCAAGACGACAATTCAGTAAAAAGACGGACATTATAATGCCGCGGAGGGGGGGGGGGGGCGGCGGCGGGGGGTGGGTGTGTCTACAGAAGGTCCAGTTGTGATAGACACGGTTCGCCACTGCGTAGACGAGACCCTGGACGGAACCTGGGCTGGTGTCAGTGGGACTCACGACGGAGCAAGGGCTGGTGTCGATGGGACCCGAAACAGGACAGGACACGGTGTTGGCAGGACCCCCGGCAGAAGAGCAGTCGGCGGGACCCCCAACGGGACAGGACATAGGGTTGGCAGGACCCCCGGCAGAAGAGTAGTCGGCGGGACCCCCAACGGGACAGGACATGGAGTTGGCAGGACCCCCGGCAGAAGAGTCGTCGGCGGGACCCCCAACGGGACAGGACATGGAGTTGGCAGGACCCCCGGCAGAAGAGTAGTCGGCGGGGCCTCCAACGGGACAGGGCATAGGGTTGGCAGGACCCCCGGCAGAAGAGAAGTCGGCAGGACCCCCAACGGGATAGGACATGGAGTTGGCAGGACCCCCAGCGGAACCTCCAACGACACTTGAGTAGGGACTAGAGAAGGGACTTGAGTAGGGACTGGGGAGGGGAGTTGAGATGGAACTCGAGAGGGAACTCGAGAGGGAACTCGAGAGGTGACTCGAGAGGGGACTTCAGAGGGAACTCGAGAGGTGACTCGAAAGGAGACTTGAGAGGGAACTCGAGAGGTGACTTGAGAGGGAACTCGAGAGGTGACTTGAAAGGAGACTCGATAGGGCACTTGAGAGGGGACTCGAGAGGGAGCTGGAGAGGTGACTCGAGAGGGAACTCGAGAGGTGACTTGAGAGGGAACTCGAGAGGTGACTTAAAAGGAGGCATGAGAGGAAACTCGAGAGGTGACTTGAGAGGGGAGTCGAGAGGTGACTTGAAAGGAGGCTTGAGAGGGAACTCGAGAGGAGACTCGAGAGGGAACTCGAGAGGGGACTCCAGAGGGGACTCCAGAGGGGACTAGAGAGGGGACTCCAGAGAGGACTCCAGAGGTGACTTGAGAGGGGACTCGAGAGGGAACTTGAGCGGGGACTCGAGAGGGAACTTGAGATGTGGCTTGAGAGGTGACTCGAGAGGGGACTCGAGAAGAGACTCGAGAGGGGACTTGAGAAGGAACTTGAGAGGAGACTTGAGACGGTCGGTTCGCCGACAGAACACGGGGGGCTGGAGTTGGCCGGAATGACGACAGGACACGGGGAGCTGGCGTTTGCCGGTACGCCGACAGGACACAGGGAGCTTGCGTCGGCCGGAGAGCCAACAGGAGACGAGGGGCTGGAGTCGGCAGGTACGCCGGCAGGACACGGGGAGCTGGCGTCGGCCGGAGTGCCAGTACTGGAGCCGAAACTATGGCTGCTGGGGCCGGTTCTGGAGCCGGAACCATGGCTGTTGGGCACGGAACAGAAGCCTGGACCCTGGCTGTGTGAGCCAGGTAATGGAGCACGGAAGCATGGCTGTGTGGGCCGGTACTGGTGCACGGATTCATGACTTTTTCGGCGGGTTCTGGAGCCTGAACCATGGCTGCTGGGGCCAGAACTGGGGCTGGAACCATGGCTGCTGGGACCAGAACTGGGGCCGGAACCATGGCTGCTGGGACCAGAACTGGGGCCGGAACCATGGCTGCCGGGGCCAGAACTGGGGCCGGAACCATGGCTGCTGGGGCCGGAACCATGGCTGCTGGGGCCAGAACTGGAGCCCAACGTATGGCTTCTGGGGCTCGGGCTGCTAGCCTGGACTTGCGACTCCTTCTCCTAGGAGCCTTTTGGAGGCTCCGTGGACCTCCAAAAGCCAGACGAGTAACCGAGAACGGCTCCTGGACAGGAGCAAGACATGGGGAAGGAGCAGGGGTTGACTCCAGATGGAACACACCGAGACGTTTGGTGTCAGGCTTGGAACCGGGAGGCAGGAGGCCAGCACGCCTGGGGTTAGCAGGCCGGGAATCACACGCCAAGAGGAAGTCCAAAATCCAGCCAGGTAAGAACTTCACTAAGCATGGTTTCTCAATAGCCATCTGGTGCGCCTCTGCCAGAGCAGCCTCTCTCTGCTGAACACCGGACGCTCCCCTCCACCTATCAGGGCAGCAAGCCAAAGAAAAGGAAAAACTTAGTAATTCCAGCTCAAATGGATCTGCTGGGCCCATCCTTGGTTGGTTCCTTCTGTCAGGGTTGAGTGAAGCAGGCAGGACCCAAATGCAGATTGCAAAGACAAATACCTTTATTCCAAGGCCAAAAAACGTCAAAAACAGAACACTACCCCGTGACACAGTCAAAGACACACAAGGAACCAAAAGTGTCAGCTAAATGCAATGTAACCAACAATGACAGACAGCAAAAACAGAACTTAAATACACACAAGACTAATCAACGAAACAAGAGACAGGTGAGGAGGGAGGAGAAAACACAGGAGGGACAAGGTGAACACAATCGGGTAATCAGACAGGAGGGAACACAGACAGAAAGCAACAGGCAAGACAGGGGGTGAACACTTAATAAAACAGGAAACCAAAGACAGAAAAAGACAAGACACAGACAGATCGTGACATATTCATTAATACAGTACCCCCCAGTCTGTAACTAACCATCAGTTCTTCAATCGCAGTCACTCAGGAACTCCTCGTGAACTAACCATTAACTATCTAGTTGTTCCTTATTCACTACTCAGTAACTAAGCACATTTTGTGTACCTTATTGTAAAGTGTTTCCGGTGAGGGAGTAGCAAGCTGATTGGCGGATGCAGAGCCAGTGCACATACACATGACATGGATCCCTTCACAGCACAGTGAGCAAGCAGTGTCTTAAAGCGGATTTCGGCAGCCAGAAAAGTAAAGGGAGGAGAGGTGTAGTGTGAAATAAATTAGGTAGATGGATTTGAGCCGCTGCCTTCCGAATTAGCTGCAGAGGTCGGATGTTGTTGAAAGACCACATTATGAGTTTGACTGTGAGAGTAGTAGTAGTGATCAATCCTGGAACCGCAGTGAAAGCTAATTAATAACAATTAGCATTTATAATATTGCAATCAATGATAGAATATACTAAACATTCTATTAAAGAGGCCCTATTCTGCTTTTTGGATTTTCCCTTTCCTGTAGTGTGTTATAGGTTTCTGTGCATGTAAATAGTCTGCAAAGGCTAAAATCCCTGTGTTCCCTCCAGAGGGAGTTTCTCTCCCACACCCTCCCACCCTGCCTGAAAGGCATCCATTGGACTCCTTTGTTTACTTCTGTGAAATAGTGACACTATGTAACACTTGCGATTCTATTGGCTAGGTACGTTATGGAGCAGGACATTTCCATCTCTAAGCAATTGACCAATCACAACCGACCAGCTAACCAATCAGAGCAGACTGGTCTCTGGTTTCAGACAGAGGGTGAAAAGAGGTGCTGCAGCACAGGCAGTATGAACAAAATAAAGAGCTTTTTGAACATTAAAGCATGGAAATGTGTCACAGAAAATACTAAACCTGAAAATGAGCATAATAGGGCCCCTTTAAATATATTTTGGTGTAGCTGAAAATGAGAATTATATGTATTCTTTGAATTCAAATATCCTTTCAAGCTTTATATTTATGTGGCTGCATTCTTCTCTATGATTCTCCATTTATGTTTAGCAAAGAGAACACAATGTTTTGTAGTAGAATGGATGTTGGAAAACCAAACAGCCATCATTCATTAGTAGTTATATTTCTACCACAAGATGGTAGCATATCCAGCCATTCCATGTAGGGAAGAATTTCTGCCTGGAAATGAGAGGCGGGTCCCAAAATAGAAGGAGAGTGAGGCAGCGGAGAGAGGGAATGAGAAGAAAGATGAGAAGTGAGTGGAGAAAACGGAGCGTTTGAGTCTCTCATGCTGTCACATCTGAAGCAAAGTGTATCCATCCGGGGTCCAGAAAGTAAGATCTCTCTCTGTGTTTCTCTCCCTCCTTCCTTCTCTCTCTCTCCTTCCCTCCATCCTGACCATCTCCCCCTCTCTTTGCTGTGGTCAGACAGACAGATGAGTTTTTCCAGCCAGCCAGCAGACACATGTGGAAGCTGCTGCTGCCCTCCCTGCAGAGAGCTGGGTAGACGATCCTGGAGCCAGACGGCAGCAGCATGCCCCCTAACCGGCTCTGAGCTGTCCACGTAAGTACGCCACACTCACATGCATGTGCTGTCAGAGGGAGGCTTGTTCCATGGTCTGTCTGCTGCATACACACTCTGTACACATGCTGATGGCGCACACTCTGAACACATGCTTTAAATTAAGTTGTTTGTGCTTTTGCCTCTAACTGATTCACCGGGAGCAATACATTTGCCGTGGGAAGTTATTCAGGGTATATCTTTTAAATCAGAAACATATGGACACACGTCCAGACAGCTGAGTTGTGATGTCATCTGTCAGCCCAAACCAAACATTCAGGTTCCATCGCCTGATAGGAAGATGAACCGTCCAATGCCTACACATGTCTTTTTTAATGTTTTGTTATGTATATCTTTAAGGGTCATTTAACCGAAATCACAAAAGACATTACTTAACACTTATATTATTTTAGTTTGTGCAGAAGGTATATCACTGCCACTTTTTCCATGATCTTTGCAGAATTATCAGCATCTCCTCAAACAGCCTGGATAAAAGTAAAATGGAAAAATATTTTCAAAAGGATCTCCTTGTAAAATGTAAACTATAGAATAATGGAACGTATTAATCCAACCCAGTCACTATGACTCTGAACATAGAAGGAAATGGTGATGCTGTTTTAGTGGTGAGGTCAGGGTGGTTTGCTTGGATAAAGCATGAACTTTAATTCAGGAGACAGCTGTTCACTTCCTGTTTCCTACTCACAGTCAAGGTTATTTAACCTGTTAAGCCCCAAGGTCCCCCTCGGCGGGTCCTTTTTTCTTTTTTTTTCACGACACTGTGTCTCAGGGGATCTTAATATTTAAGAACCTATTAATGTGTTATACCAGATTAACGGGAATAATCTCAGCTAACTGACCAATGACCAATATGATCAAAAGACTTGTTCAATGGCATTAAAACGAGAAAAAACGCGGCTGAATCGGTTAATTGATAGGTTGATAATGTTTCTGTGTAATATATATATTTTTTATAATCCATAATTCCATTTTGATGGAAAAATCGGAGAGTAAAAGTTAGCTGCTAATGGTAGCCACCAGAGTTATCGCAGCTTCCGGTCTTGGCTATGCGGCAGTCTCACACACACACACATTACCAAATAAGGAGTATGTGGGAGTTCCCCTCGATTCCATTGGCTCTGACGGTTAGAAAGAGATGTCAATCAGCAAAATCGAGCAAGGGGGGCCAGAGATAGGTCAAATCCACCCAAATGACCCCAGAAGTGGTTTCTTTTTGCTAAATCTCTCTAAAAAGGTCAGATTTCACTTGTTTTGCATCAATCTTGATACAGGGTTTGGATTCCTAAAGCTTTTAGTCTACCATCCCATCATTCATTTTTTTGGACGGACACAATAATTTACATTTTTTTACTGTGTTCAATCTGAATTTACTTTAAATTAAAAACATCTATATTGATTCTGACACTTCTACATCCAACTCACAGGTGTAACCTTGCTTTGAGAAAAAAGATTATTAATTTAATCCTTTTAGAAGGGAAGATATGGTCATTTGTTCTGGGAATGTCATTTTCGAGCCTGAGACCTGAAAAACAGGCTCGGGGCTCAACCACATCATCTATCGTTCCCTAACCAAGTTTTATAACCATGACGAAAAAAAACACTTCGCAACCGATCCAAATAGTTTTTGGTATTTTTGCCTAAATCAAACCAAACAATGTCAGATCATAAACCAGCTGAAACTGTTTTGGACGACACAGGAACATGATGTTGCTCCTAGTACTGACGGGGGCGTTAGATGAAGCAAACAGGCGACCGTGTTTCTGTGGCCAAATGTTCAACTAAACCTCCATTCTAGTCTAGTTCCATTCTATATTTGTTCCTATTGTCTGACATTGGGAAAGAGATGTCTGTAAATCAGCTGACATTTTTTTAAAGTAAATAAACTACCCATTATAAACACTTGTATAGCCCTTATTTAGGGTCTAAAAGTTGTAAAATACGCTCAAAGCTGAATCAAGAGTTGAATCAGGAATTATTTTCCCTCTCTTCAGGAAAACTCAAGTGCGCATGGTCTATGGACCCAAAACCCAAAATTCTGGGTTATTTTGAATCTGCACTCGGTCCGTCTGAGTGACTTCCATATGAATGTAACCCCGCCTCCAACGCTGTATCGAGTTTTCTTTGTACATCCATGGGTCGGACCAGGAAGAGTTTCTATGTTGTTCATATTAGGGACATGACGAGCATAAATACAGTGTGTGTCTAGGTGCTTAAGAGCCAAAAAACCTTGTAGAAGCCGTAGAGAATCAATCTCAACGAAAGGAATTGAATCCAAGTGAAGTCTTACCTATAATCACATTTGATCACAAATGAAATAGTGTAATCTGGATTGATTTGGTGTAAGTGTTGCAGATGTTAACCCTACAGATCCCTGCCTTCTCTTTAGAAAAATGCTGTGTGCCAATGTGCCACCTTCCATTATATGGAGAGGAGGCAGACTTCGTTATAGCTGATATTTCCAATTCTCAGCCACTCACACAATAACGATCTAAGCATTACAGGTAAAAGAAAGATTTGTATTTATTTTTTAAGGGTGAACTCTACCTTTTCAATAAAAAAAACCGAATGTAATAATAATCCTAAGAGTTGACAAAATCTTTGATCTGGGCCTTTTTTACAGCCATCGTGAAATGTCATAACAAGACACTTTTCATGTTATAACAACATATTTCTATACCTAATATCTACACCTGTATAACATGTATTTCATTACCATTAAATTAGAGAAATATAATGTAAAGTAAAGGACTGGTGAGACTAATACTGTGAAGACACATGCAGGCTGCCATGGAACCACTACTGCTGTGCTCTCTTTCAAACCCCTGAGAAATAGTTTGGGGAAATCAAGTTTTCTCTCCTTCCATCCCACTACGCTAACAAGAGGCTGGAGATTAGCCGCTTATGAGACTCTAGAGTTTTGTTTTATAGCCTGCTAACTTGATTCCACTGTACAGTAGTCAATAAAAATAAACCGCCTGCGAGAAAATGCTTCAGCAGCTGCCACTGTATATGGAGATCTGCATTCAAGTGTAGGGAAAGGCTGAGAGGAGGTAAGTAGCACGTGAACAGGCTGCAGTGTTCACTATCATACCACAACTGAAACATTTTGCACATGGCATCGTTTTGCATAATCTTTAATTCCACACGTTTTATGACTTCATGACAAGAGGAGGTTATATATAAAACAATTACATGTAAAGGGTCTATGTTAGTATTTACCTGCATGCATTATTATGTTGAATTCCTTAAAGGAAAAGTGATATTCTATATTTGTATATCTTGGTAAAAGTCCTATGACTGAAGTGCCAGAACAAACGGTTAATTGATCTTAATAACTGTGTGTCTATCCAAAGCCATTGCATCCTCCTCTGCTGAGCCATATGGGCCAAATACCATAACTATGTAATTATCCGCTCCTGAACAAATATATATCAAAATAGTCCCCAACAAATACACTTCTGCCAGAAACTACTATGCTGTTTAAGGAAATCAAAGAGGCTTTCAAAAAACGATTAAGTATTTATGAAAGGTATTGAAGCAATAATTCAATATTTGATGTGTGTTATCTAATCAAACACAGGAACTTGTTGTGAATATATAGCCAAAGCTGTTTGGAATACGCTTGTTTTGTAACTTTTTTTCTCTGCAATGCTTGTTGTTGTTGTTGTTGTTGTTGTTGTCGTCGTGCAGGGGTTGGGTGGTTTGGAAATGTGGCTGGGGAAACCTGTAAACCCAGCAGAGTGATTTCTTAAGTTTTGAACAGATGAAAACTATCAACTAAACTAGAGAATTAACATTGTTCTTGTAATCGTAAGAAGCTCACCTGAACATGGGCGGCATATCGCTCTGTATATCGCTCATATAGTCAACGCACTGAAAAAACTGAACCGTTGACCTTAATTAAATGTAATATGGCATGTTTAAGTGGCTATTATATATATGCAGAACTTCTTATTACTCCCCATCGCATGTGCTATCACTCCTGACGAGCAGAACATTAAAGCATAGAAAATGTCAAAGTAGAGGCACAAAATAAAATATGAACTTGAAAATGAGCAGAATAGGGTCCCTTTAAAGATAATTTCATTTTGTCAGCTGTAATTTTCTTAACAGTATAAATAACTATCACAACGCAAGATAAAGAAAACCCTTTTCAATGCATTTTGCTGTTTATGTAGTAAACCCACACCAATGTGTCTCTGTAGTCGCGTGGAGCTGCAGCTGCTGAGGGAGAGGAGTGAGAGACATTGGAAGGGATGGGTGTCATGGAAGAGAGGGACTGTAAGAGAGAGGAAGGGAGGATTAGGGTGGGTGCCTGTGGTGGAGCATGATGTCAGAGGAATGTGTTGAGCCTCTCCTTTAACAAGCCGTGGAGCCGTGTGGAGCCCCGGCCACCTCAAGATTCTCCTCACACACACATACACATGCACACACACACACACACACACACACACACTTCACCCTGTTTAACTCTTCCTGCGTGCCGCATGCACGCACATACACTCGCTTTCACATACACACAGGATCCAAATGTTGATAGGTTTACACTCAATAACTTTTAAGTTAAATTTAAGCTAGTTTATTTTTTACATTTTTCTATGTACATACATGATTTAGAAATTAAAGGTAATATTATAATAAATCTTTTTTCAATGCAAGACTCACATTGTCATTAAAGTATTGTGAAATGTGTTTTCAGTGGTTAGTTTCATTTTAGTTACTCTCTCAGCATCCGGTCCTGCAGCTGGGGTTTGTTTCAGGGATTACAGAGATGGAGATGGAGGAAAGGAAGGGAAAAGAGAGAAAACGGAGGAGAGGGAAGAGAGGGGAGACAAGGAGAGAAAAAGGGAGAGGAGCGAGAGACATTAGAGAAAGCAAGGACAGGCAGATGGAAAAAGAGAGAAAATGACTGTGTGGGAGAGCCAGACGCTGGGAACAGCTGGGAGACGATGACTAATAAAAGCAGTGAGGTAAGGATGGAGAGACAGGCTGTGTGTGGAGGGCAGCTGCTACTGTAAACCAACCTCAGTGAAGTCAAGAGTATTTATAGCAGGGTGACCCACCCTGCCTGGAATGCCTCCATTAGACTCCTTTGTTTACTTCTGTGACGTAATGACATCACTATGTATCACTTGCGCTTCTATTGGTTAGTGCTCCATCACATTGTATGTGATAGGCTAAGGGGCGGGACAGCTCTAAGAGGTTGACCAACCACAACAGAGCCGGCCAGCTAACCAATCAAAGCAGACTGGGCTCTGGTTTCAGACAGAGGGTGAAAAGAGGTCTGCAGCACAGGCAGTATGAGAAAAATAAAGAGCTTTTTGAACATTAAAGCAAGGAGACATGTCACCGTAGAGACACTACATACTAATATGAAACAGAGTGAGCAGAATAGAGCCTCTTTAAAGTCAAATGTTTGTACTCTTTCCCACTTGGTCAAAGAGCTGTAATATATACAAATGGTCATTTCCTGAATGAAAACAAGATAACATTTACATTCATATATTTTCCATCCACCTGTTTTTATGCACAAGTTTGTTTAGCGATTACATTTAAATGCAACAAAGTTCAATAAAAAACAGACATAGTGATTAAATCCTCCTGTAAGGGAGCCTAGGACTTGAACCTCTATTGATGCCTCCACTCCAGGTGTGAAGAAAGGAAAAACAGCAGCAAATGGAGCGATGAGAAGACCATAACCGTCTCCATTAATACTTTAAACTAACATTTGTTAACTTAAAGGTTCATAATATCAAACGTAGAACGAGGCTGATTTGCATCAACACTGCATGTCCAGGGGTTCCCAGCAATACACTCAACAAGTGTTAGTAGACGGGATGAGCGGTTCTGCGTAGACGTGTTACCTGCACCAGAGCTAGAGGGACCAGTAGCTGGCCATGCAGGACGCTCTGTGGATGAATGATAAACTGAGTTCTCAATGAGAAGAAGACAGGAGTTGGTATCTTGTCCAAGCCAGTGTTTAATTCAAGTGTGCACACTCTGTGGGCCCAGATACGGGGCTTGCGAGTGTCTCAGCGTTCCGCAGAAGTTAATAGAGTTAATGATCTTGTTCTTAGTTTGAACTGTAAAATTGGATTTAAACTCATCTAAAACATAAGATAAGAGTTGAATTATTAATTAAATCAGTGTGTGTTTATTTAGTTGTTGGTTTTATTCTTTTACATTATGCATATCCACAACCAAAGTTCAAACTATAGTTTTTTTTATCCTTCATGGTGGTTTTTCTAAACTCTTAATATTTAAGTGCTATAAATTAATTGCTAATTAAGTTTTTTTTCACATTCTACGAAAAGGTTACATCATGAAATCTGGAATAAAGTTAGGGAACATTCCTTTAAAAGGTAGCCCATGTGAATAGTACACAGGCTGCAGAGAAAAGGGAAGTGGCACCTCAAATGTGCGTACGTCTTGTACAGTAAACCCGCTAAATACTTTGTTAGAATCCCACATGAGTGAGGAAAAGGCATGATGGGAAAAGAGGTCAATGTCAACAAGTCCAACCACCCACAGCATATAAATATACACATGAAGTCTTTGAGTAAATTATTAGTGTACATTACAAGTTACTTGGTCTGGTCTCGTTAAAAAAGGATTGCTGAATGTGAATCTGCCTCACCCTGCACAGGTTCAATTGGTTTCAGAATTAGGTATAATAGCAAGTTAGTTACAAAGTAGGAAATGTTCAACACAGTCTCACGGCATTTGGTCGCATTTTTTTCGTGTCACACAGAACGATTTTAAAAGCAATGTAAATAATAACAAATTAGAAGGAAAAAAAGATTTAAAAAAATACAGATTTCAGGATTCTGAGGCTCTGAGCCCCATTTCTCTTCCTCGCGGATGGCAAAAAAACTCTGACATTATACTATTTAAAATAAAAGGGTTAGGCTTAGGGTAAGATATTGAGTAAGAACATGTTTTTATGAACCACACAGCTTCCGGTCTTCCAAGACCCGACAGGACAAAAAGACGTGGTGCAGGCACGAAACATACTACCAATAGAAATACATTGCTTTTAAAATCGTTCTGTGTGACACGAAAAAAATGAGAAATTCGTGTTGGTGAACACGAATCAATAGATTAAATTAATTTCGGGACTATAACACGAAATGCCGTGAGACTGGGTCTTATACAAAAAGAACATATGTTTTAATCCTCAAATCATGATACTGTGATAATTCAATATTCTTTTTTTAAATGATATTGTTAACAGCCTTAAACGGTGCAACCAAAGCTATCCTGTTCACAACAATGTCTGTTTATTGTCAGTTTCAATTTCAATAACGGATCAAAATCAGGAGAATTGAGTTGCGGTCGAGAAGTCGCTTTCACAGCTTTATGTTGTTGGTTCTTTTTTTTACCAAAATATTTAAATGGGGCAGTATTATTGCAAAGACCAAAGAGTGCACACAGCGGCACAATCTTCTATCTAACAAATACAAAACTAATCAACAACAGCACTTTTCATTTGCAAGTGCACAGGTAAAACAGCTAAGCCTTTTAATGTGGCATGTGTTGACTAAAATCAAAGTTCCTGTAATGAAATAAACATCCCTTAGACTTTTAACATTCAACCCAATACAGTCGGATTTATCAGTAAAATGTAAGGAGCCTAGTACATGGTAATCTTTGGTACCATATGTGGCAAATGTTTTTCAGACTCAAGTAGACTTTGTCCAGCTTTACAGTGGAAAGTGCTTCACTGTTTAAACAGAAGGGTGGGGAGAAGTTTTCTCTGGAAATGAAGACTGCTTATTCAGTCCTCTTTTCAACCGTTCCTGATGGGGAATTAAAGTCCAGTGTTTCATTATTTCGGAACATTTAATGTGGCTGGCCGCTGCCTATTTCACCACAGTGCAGCAAGGCGCAGGAAGTTTTATAAGCAGCCGTCCCAGTAGCCTGGGGCCTGAAAGGACCTCTCTAGTAAAATTGGAGAGCAAGAAATAAGTGGCTCAATTATGTGTGTGTGTGTTTGTGCGTGCACGCGTGCGTGCGTGCGTGCGCGCGTGCGTGTGCGTGTGCTGTACTGGAAATAGAGAGCTGATTTCAGTTGGCTGTTGGTCTGAAGCTGGCCTCCACATGTTGTAAAAACACAGACGCAAAGCAGAAGCAGGTTACTACAGGGCACAGAGCGAGAAAAAGACTTTCTTTGTGTGTCATGTGCTTTTAGTGAAGCAAAGTACTGCTGCGAGTCAAGGGGGGGGGGGGGGGGTAATACTGAGCTCGGCTCTTTGATGAGAGTTAGCATCAAAATGTAATTCGAGTACTGCTGTCTGACTACACAGTATTTATTTGTTGTTTGTGTAAATGTAGACCCCCACATATATAAGAACAAAGACTATAACACACTTTTGCGCAGCATCTATTATTAATCTTGCAAGCTTAGTGAACCCGGAAATGTTGAGTACCCCAAAGTTTTATGATAGCAATGTATAATACGGGTCCCCAGCACAAAGAAACTGCTGGATGGTAACTTGCATATGTTGGCAATTTGCACAATTAGCATACATTGCGTTAATCAGCAATAATTTGTATTCGCAGGGGGCCGATTTTCACTTCTATGAGTGGTGTTGCAACCATTGGATATAGAGAGCAGAAGATGAAAATGATTGCCTCTACTGTGGACAATTATTTTTCAAATGGATAAGTAATTTGTCCAATCCAGATGATCGTGAGTCCACTTAAACTTCAAAATCGACCCAAAATGAATCAAAATCAGCCTTTCTGGTTCAAACTGCCATTTTGGATCCTGAAAATGTCAGAAATGCATTCAGCATCCTCAATAATCCCTGAAACCACTCAAAAATCTACCTAATCGGCAATGCCAGTTTTTAACTATTGTCAACATACAGTAAGCTATAATGCTAATTAATGCTAAATACGCAACTTGTGCTAATTGTGCTAATTGCCCAACATCCCACCAATAGTTAGCACCCGGCATTTTCTATGAACTGGGTAGCCGTACTATACATTTCTAACATAAAACTTTGGGGTGCTCAACATTTCCGAGTTCACAATAGGACTCTATGAGCTAACAACTAGACTTTACAGTATGTGCAATATAAAGTTAAATATACCGCTTTATTATTATTATTATTACTGGCTTCTATCTCTAATTTAGACTACGCAACTATGCTAACACAATCTGTAATAAATCTGCAATATATACTTTTACTTTCACTACTGTTACCTGGCTGCTATCACACTAGACTACTACGCCACACGCTCGACTAACTTTATTTTATAAAACAAATTACTTATTGTTTTCCACCTGGATGGGTACTTTTGTAAATTGTGATTCGTATCATTTCTATCTCTAATATTTTATGCATGCCTCCTAATTAATATTTTGCCTCTTCACTTTTGCTGTCACAATGTGCTTCCCCGAATAAAGGTATGCTAACTCTGATTCTAACTTTATTCTTCCAAACATTTCTTTACAGCTTCGCCCATTCCTCTACAATCCTGTCGCTCCACTTTGTGAAGATGTAGTCTGTTGGATCTCCATGGAGATGTCTCCAAACACCGTCTCCTCTGTCTTGTTCCCATGGTCACTTTGGCTGCTGTTCTTCCTGACCCCCGTCACCCGGACAACCAGCTCCGCCCTCTCCTCTGAAGCTCCTCCGCCGGCCAATACCACGCTGCTGTTTGACAGTGGCACCAGCCTGCGGAACTGCAGCTGCTCCGCGGCGCTGCGGGACTGTGACGAGGCTCTGGCCAACTCGCTGTGCAGGTGCCACACGGCCCCCCGCTCCGCCCTCCCCCGCGCAGGCCTCACAGAGCCCGGGACCCTCACCGTGTGGGTGAAGGAACTCTGGGTCCTGGAGGAGCTTCTGAACAGCAGCAGGGTTGGCCATTTGCGGTTGTCTTTTTGTGGAATAAAACCAATGGACAGTCAGTACCTGGCTCTGCTGGGTCTGCAGACCCTCAGGATCCACAGTGCAGTCCCAGAGGCCCCCTACCCCCACCAGGAGATGACCATCTCCCCAGCAGCGGGGCTTGCGATGGAGATAGAAACCTTCTCCTTTGACATCTCCTCCTCCCTCCACGTGACCTTTCTGGATGTAGCAGTTCTCAACGGGCTCTCTGCCCTGAAGGCGTACAGTGTTTTGGGACCACCTGCTCACACCCTCTCCCAGCACTTCCCCCACCTGGCCTTACCCCTTGCTCTGCCATCCACTGATACTCCTGGTGACCCTACAGACCCCAGTGAGCAGGCCTCAGAGCCTCCACTGCTTTTTACGTTTGTCTACTAACAACAACACGCTCCTATCACTGAAAAAACGAAAGCGTTGACTTTAATTAAGTGTATTATGTCAACAATTTACACACATTTGTATTAGGTTAATTAAAGGTAATAATATTACGTTGAAATAAAAGTATTAGGTTCAACCTTATATTATTGCTTACACATAACCTTATTCAGTTATGTGTAATTTGTTGACATTTCAGTTCAGTGTCTTCAGTGTATTCAGGCCCATGCATGCAGTACAAGGGACAACTGGTGCGCAGGAGTTACCAAACAGCTGGATGTACTGTAGGAGAAGTTGCACATGTGGAATATAAGACCCTTTTGGTTGACAGGCTGCTGTACTGTCAGTCTGGCCTACAGGTGGCTTTGAGCCGGGGCTCCAGAGAGGCTGACATCCCTCTCCCCCTGATGTTCATCCTCAAAGGAGAATGTTGACTCCAGGATTGTCACATGTTTGCTTCCCACCCCTGAAAGATAATGCAGACAAACACACAAACACAAGGTTTGAGAACGTTAACAGAAGCTACCTAGTCATGCCTTTCTTTAGAATATTGTTGGTATCCTTATACAACATAAATAATGTTGAAGCTGTAACGACCTTGATTCTCAAGTCTATCTATGCGATGCTTTACTTGTGCTAATGTTTTGGAACTGCAGCTCATATTTGGGTGTAGATACATGGTGTGTTTACATGCGGAAATATTATCATGTAAGCACAATATAAATGCTTAACAATGTACTAATGCTTCATGGATCATACTGTAGGGCTGTGAGCTGAGAAAGAGGGAATTACAATTTAAATATTTCTTCCCATGTCCACATTCATGGCAGGAAGAAGACATAAGCCCGTTTTTAGGTAAGTGAGTTTTGGGTTGCCAGGTTGTGAACAAATATTGGTATTTTACTTTCTAATAAGCAAAATAAAGTTAATTATAAAAGTCAGTCGATAATTACTTTATTAAATTATTTACGTTTAAATTAAATGATTATAACATTGACACTCTTTATAGCCAAAGTAATTTAAGCAACTTGGCAACTTCTAATTATAATGGCTGTTAAGTGATCATAAAGCATTAGTCAATCATTTGTTAACCAATTGTAAAGGCAAAAATAGTAACTAGAAAAAGTTTTGTTTTTTTACTAGAAAAAGTAAAAACCATTTAAAAGTTTGCCTTACTAGGAGGTACCAAATATGTTTATGCGGAGGAATGAGTTCATGGAAAAAAGCTTATACAAGAACAAGCTGTTAACATGGTTCACTATTAGAGCTAATGTTGGATCTCATCAAACCTTCTTATAATCTCAATAAGAGCTTACATTTTTAAGCTCTTAAATGGAGTGTTAGCGGCTTATTTGCAGATGTTCTCGTAAATACTACTCTCCGTGTTCACTCTGACAATAGGTAGCTGGATGCCATACAGGCCATGGTTACGCCTGACATTATAACACAAGTTATTATGGAGGTCACATCACTGCGTGTCCACATCTGGCCTTGAACATTTTCTTTCCAACTGCCAATTTTCACATTGGATCCGGAACACTTGACAGCGTTGTGAGCTCAAGCTGGTTTTGTAGCCCAGCTTTCAAGTGTTGATCCGATGACACCCAGCAGGTGAACATGTGACAAGTGTAACCACAGTGTAGCTACAACTGTCCAGACGGAATCATACACCACAACAATAATATCCACAGGGTGATATGTTCAAGACCCCACTAACAGCTGCCAATATTGTGTTAGCTCCTCGCCCATCCAGGTGTAGTCAGATATATCAAGGCAGTTGTTTCTGATTGACATGAAGGCAGTTGATGAGTGGAAAGAGAAACTTGAATATATCAGTGGAGAAACTGAGAAATTAACGATGTGTTCCTCCCCCAGTGCATTGTAGCTAGATGTGAATGATGAGAATCCTGTCCCAGGCTAATTGATTTGATGTATTAATGAGGTTTTAATCCCAAAAGTGAAGCACATTTTTCTCGAGTCGCGCCCGGACCATTGAACATTTGCCACTTGGTCGATGAGTTAGTTTGACGCTGACATCATGACGTTGTTTGATCAGAAATGAAGGAAAGCTGTGTTGGCTATGATCAATAAATAATCATAAACGCCCCACATGTGGATGAGTTAACACGATTTTAAAGTAACATGGCGTGTATAACAGTAACATGGCCGCCGCATTTATTCCTTATTTAGATGACTTCATTTGTAGTGTTGGCGAAGAGGCTACATTGTTAGCATAGACCTGATCGAGCTCCATTGAGAAAACAAGTGTTTTAAAACCGGTTTGCTTGGCGTCTTGCGGACGGAAATAAAGTCAGAACCCTTCAAATCTGCATCATATAGTTTCAACAGCAAAATTGGGTTGTCTTTGGTTCAAACTGCTGTAGTAAATCAGATAAGCGTGTTAGCAATACATACCGCGGTCAAACTTGTGTTGCTCTGCACCGTTGGTTTGAACACAGCATAACACAAGGACAAAGACTGTTAATAAGAACCACCAGAGGCATTTTCGTAGGACGAGGGTTTTTACAAAGTAACAGAGAGTCCTTAGGGGCCCCATGCCCCTTTAACTCCGAGGTTTAATGCAGCCCTGGATTAAAGAATGTTTATCCAACTGGATTAAAGCCATGCCATATTTAGTAAATTGTAAAGGGTTTATAGATGTCTGCGTTGTATCTACAGTTCTAATTTGCAACATGTGGCGGCTCTTGTAGTTCACCTTCATGCTGCAGTCTCAATAAATGACTTGCTGTGGGGAAAGGAGAAAGCAAAAGAACAAATGCATGCCTCAGGGATCAATAGAGCACAATAAAAAACAAGATGTTCTGTGGCAGCTGATTCCAGTGAACACTGGCTGGAACCTGTCCAAACAATCCAGTGTGGGGTCAGCCTGTGCACCGGGGCTGGAGGATATCTTCAGTCGGGAAGGGAGCTCTAAAAGTGGTTTAACTTTGTTAAAGATATATATTTAAAGTAAATTATAGTCTAATTGTCTTTTGTCCAGATTAGGACAGCTGTCCGGGGCAAAAACATAGAAGATAGTATAAGTAAACAGAAAAATGGAGGACAAGGACTGTGTCAGTCTGCTGTGGTATGAGGAGGCGCAGTAGGCTGCTGCGTTTTCCCAGCTGCTCTTATTGAGTGCAGATGGCCTAATAAAACAAGTTGTTTTGTAACAGGTTAGAATGGACGGCCAATTAACAAGATTGTTAGGACCCTATGTCACCAGGCAACTAATAGCACTGTGTTTGGATCAGGACAATGACTGTTTAGTTGATTGAGTTATGCACTTATTAGCACGCTAAGAGCCAAGATGGCTGCTCTCTTTAAGGATAGAGCAGGCGTCACTCTGAATTTCCCTGAACTTCCTCAGTGGTCTGCGTTTTGTCTCTGGATAGTATTTGCAGTCACTTACGCTGAATGTGAGAGGGATTACAGGAGAGTTTGGAAAAAAAGAAGTCAAGGTTGTTTCATGCTTTTGTCTGCTCTCTGGTTCCAGCTCATATCCTGTGAGAGACTTGCTTAAAGCTGCTCTCACAAACACAACCCAGATTCCAGGGCCAACACTTCTGTTCCGCAGATCATTCAATCACCCTTGTGTGTGTGTGTGTGTGTGTGTGTGTGTGTGTGTGTGTGTGTGTGTGTGTGTGTGTGTGTGTGTGTGTGTGTGTGTGTGTGTGTGTGCAACATGGGTGTGTGTCATCTCCTTTTTGCCAACTTCACAGTAAATGTTTCACTCATGAATGATTGGGTTTAATTCAACATCACAGTGATACATTAACAGATAGAATGTGTGCAGTACAAAGTTGCTCAAAAGTCTCACGGTGTATAACTTAATAACTCTATAGTTTTCTATATTTAAGGGATCAACTCATCCAAAGAGTTTTAAAACAGCTTCATGATGCAAACATTTGAAAAAAAAGAAAGGACAAGAGATGCTTGTCCAGTTACTCCCAGAGGAACAGGGATGAAACACTGTGTCAGGATTTTGCACCATGTTGAGTGCCTCTAATTTATATACCAAGAACAATGTGGTAATTAGAACAAATCAGAACAGTGCTACTTTAGATGCGTTAAAACTTACATTGCATATTTTACATTAGCCATGAGTCTATTGTCGCTACTGCAACTATTGATTCTAAAATTTGATTTCAACCTGAATTATTTTTCAGTTTTCAGTTATTTAGTTTTGTATGTTTATGTCAAATGTAAGTCCTATACTATTATGTTAGCTCTGTTTAGCTGCTTACTGCTCCACTTTGTTTACCCTCTGGTCTCTAACTGTGTCTGTCTGCTGCTTAATGCTGAGCACACTCTGTCCAGTGGCCTTTTACTGAAAACAGCTCAATGAAGGCTGAATGGAACTGCAAAGGCACATTAGTGGCCTCCATCATGCTGTGTAAGTCGCCTTCTTCTATGACACTTGCCATTATTTGAGCTTATCTGTCTTTATTTAGTTTTGTGTGTACTTTATTTGTTCCTGCCGTGTTATTTGTTAAAGCTGCACACTTGCAACATTTGCACTTGCTGCTTCTTTCCACTTCATGGTAAGGCTCTCTTTTGGTACCTGGTGCTTTTATTGATTTTGTGTTCAACTGCAGACACTACCACCCTCTGCACTGTCAACAAGACACTTGCAGAATCCTTTCATTAGCAACCAAAACAGAGGTCCTTCCTGAATTGTATGGATAATATCATTACTTCATGTCTGTTTCCTGTGACAATTCTCTATGATCGATCAGTGGTCCACCCTGTTTTTGTTTTTTTGGCTAACCTCACTTCGGACCTCGACCATGGTGTTCCCAAAGAAAGTATAAACAACTTTTGCAAATGGAAACCAAACATTGCCAGTGGAGCTGATTAGAGCCCTAGCGGCTGTGCCATGCTGTGGAAATGTGGCATTACTGTTTCTTTAACTCTTGGGTATGGAAACAGGATGATGACTATACCGCCTGGGCCTGGGAGTTTTACCATGCCCCTTTTCCGAAACAAGACTTAACTGTGGCTCTTTCTTTGTTGAATGGAAACACATTTCATTATGCAACAGGCAAAATGAATGCCTGTGTAACTGCGATGATTACCATCTGGAAAAGAATACAGCCAGAGCATGGCAAGTTGCTCAGTAAAGAGTAGTTGGTACTGAAAGGCGTTCCAGACACCTTTTTGTTGCCTTTGCGCCAACATTTAACAGCCAGTGTTCAGCAGAGGAACAGACAGGGAGTTCACCCACCCATAACATTATTGCTCTTACCGAGAAATCCGCATTTAGTCACTCCCATCTGGTGAACGGGGTGATTACACACCTATTAATGCTTTTCAGACAGGATGTTCAGAGCAGGCCATGAGACTTGGTGCTCATGCTCCCTTCAGCACAGCATTAAAACGTCTGGAACATTCCACCACAAAATGATTGAAAATGAGATCACTGGGTTTTTTGGGTTCGACATCACTCTCTTGTGTTGGAGCCTCGACCTCCTTTTCTTTCTCTTTCTTTTTTTCTCTGTCTTGATCTTCATCACCGCACCTTAAGTAATGCATCAGGGAATGTAATTATTCAAATGTAAAACACAGATTTGTAATGTGTAAGCCAAGGCTAATGCGCCTTAGGTTGGAACACATGACAGCAGATCTGCATTTGTACAACTGTTGACATGTTGAGTGAATCGTGTACTGTTTTAAGAACGGCTTGTGTATTCAGGACTGGCTTGAGAGGTTTGATTTGTATATAATTTGGCTTATTTAAGAAGATTCCAGGAGCTAATTTGTTTATCATGAAAGACGATGTGGATTGTTCCTTTTGCCCACACACGTTATCCCTCTGTATAGCCTGAGAAAATAAAAGATTTGTTATAAAACCTTTTTTGGTTGTTTCTGTTTTTTTCCCGTGTAAAACTTCAGATTTCAGCTTTCTAGCTTCATCTATGTTGTTGAAGCTCCCATTGGTGATTACTACTCAGTGTATCTGCTGCAATTTGATCATTTGTAGCTTTCTTAAGACCACATTTCAGTGCAAGTCTTTCTTTCTTTGACCATATTGCTCATTTCTAAACATGCTACATAAACATTTGTTCTATGTACTCACCAAAGTTCATGTTTAGGTCATGGCAACAGGACAAGAAACATGAGCAGTCAGCAGGCATGATGAGTAATGGATTACATTTAATGGGAGTACGTAATCAGAATACAAAAAAAGGGAACTGTATTGGAATACAATTACATTGTAAAAATATTATTACAAATTGAGATTAGCATTATTACAATACATTTAGAAATAGAGATAGATATATTATAGGTAGACGTACTGAATGGATTGTCTTTATGGTTTATATTTAGGCTACTTTAATTATTGTTCATTTTAAATACATTTGTCTTTTTAATGCAGCAGGTGGACACCTGATTTATTAAACAAAAATACAGTTTGCTTTTGATAATGTATTACGTTTAAACGGCATTTGTAAACTATTACTGTTACACTTTTGATATTAGATATATTGTTTTCTTCTTTTCTAAGGTTACATATACACTTAATTAAAAAACATCTTACATTGTCACATTTTGTGACATGTAACTATTGTAATGAATTACATTTTTATAGTAACCCTCCCAACCGTGGCAATCAGACACTAAGAGACAGGGTCTAGAAGCTGGAGATAGTGTTATTGTGGAAAAGCTTTGGCTGTAAAGAATGGACCAACAAAGAGTGTGACGCTGACACAGGAGACTTGTGTCCCTCCATGACGAAGCTGCCAGTTCAGACATGGGAAAGAAATATTTGGCTTTGGACATTAACCAAATGTTATCATTTAATATAAATTAGGGTTTATTGACTACAGGCAACAGATCAGAACATTTACTTTTGTCGTTACATTTCCACATTTCAGCAATTAACACTGTGAGGTAGGTATGTTATTTCCATTAGGAATTATTGCTAAATCTCTGATAGTTATTTACCCAAATTATGCTCGCCTTCTCACTAAAAATGAAAAAATAACAATAATAAAACGATTATTGTTATGATTATGATTAATAATTATAATCATATATTTATATATATATATATAATAAAAAATGTGTATTATAATATTTTACCTGTGATAGCAGATGGATATATGTCTGAACAATAACTACTTATTCCATTCACATGAATTTGGGATCAGGTGCATTCAGTATGATGTAACTTCCTTCCGTACCCACGTCTGTGTTCATCAGTGTGTGATGGGGTGAGAAGATTCCTTTAGCTAGCTAAATGGTCAATGTTGGACTGCTGTTATAGACCACTATAACTAACAACACTTGAAATGTCAATTTTATTTTGAAAAAAAATGAAGATGTTGTGGAATATCAAGTGGAGCCTGATTTGCTGCTTAGAAATGTAAACATGTTATCAACCAGCTGGGAACTGGATCACAAGCACCAAAAACCTCAAATGAAGATTCCATATTGCAGCTTTAAATCATTTTTTCTTCACTTAAATTAAACAAAGATAAAACTGAGGTAATGGTTTTTGGAGCCAAGTCAGAACGTATAAAAGTTAGCGCTGAGCTTCAGTCTGCAATGTTCAAAACAACAGATAAAGCCAGAAATCTAGGTGTAGTCATGGACTCTGACCTGAGTTTCAACAGTCACATTAAAACAGTTACTAAATCAGCCTACTATCACCTAAAGAATATATCTAGGATTAAAAGACTAATGTCATAGCAGGATTTTGAAAAACTTGTCCATGCTTTTATCTTCAGTAGACTCGACTACTGCAATGGTGTCTTCACAGGTCTCACTAAAAAATCTATTAGGAAGCTGCAGCTAATTCAGAACGCTGCTGCTCGAGTCCTCACTAACACTAAGAAAGTGGATCACATCACTCCTGTTCTGAAGTCTTTACACTGGCTTCCTGTGTGTCAAAGAATATATTTCAAAATACTGCTGCTGGTTTATAAAGCACTGAATGGTTTAGGCCCAAAATACATTTCTGACCTCCTGCTAAATTATGAACCATCCAGATCTCTCAGGTCTTCAGGGACTGGTCAGCTTTCTGTCCCCAGAGTCAGAACTAAACATGGTAAAGCAGCGTTCAGTTATTATGCTCCAAATATCTGGAACAAACTCCCAGAAACCTGCAGGTCCGCTACAACTCTGACTACTTTTAAATCCAGGCTGAAGACTTTTCTTTTTGTCGCTGCTTTTAATTGAACTATTCATATCTTAGACTGCACTGTAACTTTTATCCATGTATTTTTTCTTTTAATGTTTATTTTATTATCTTTTCTTTTTAATGACTGATTTTAAATGCCATTTTCTTAATGTCTTTCGTTTTTTGTAAAGCACTTTGAATTGCCTTGTGTTGAAAGGTGCTATATAAATAAACTTGCCTTGCCTTGCCACTTCTGCAGTGAAATGAGGTGTCACTCAAAAGCCTCTCTGGGGGATAATTCTAATATCACAGAAAAAGTATAAAACATGTCAGAGGATAACACATGACCGTTTTACACTGATCCCCAGGGACTGGACCTTCTCGTTGTCTGTGCAATGCATAAAGGCTTATGTAATGGAGAGCTGCGTTTTTACCCTTTCTTTTAGCGCCCTCTTGTGGCCACTGCACCAATTACAAGGTAACATGCTCACTGCTCAGCCTGGAAAACACCGAAGACGTTTGTCATCACGTCAGATGGAGACTACAACATATCATTATAGGGACCACTTTTTAAAAGCCATATCTAATACAACAATTTTCCATTATGCAAAATGATATCCATGCTGGCCATTATGCTTAGCCTACCTGCTAGTGGTGTAATGTAACTAAGTACATTTACTAAAGCACTGTAAATAATCTGAGTACATGCTGCTAAGGTATTACATAAATATGAGATAACAAGATCAGGTAAAGTTGGTAACATTACATACTTAACATAGACAGAGAAAGGTATAATAAGTGGTACTTTAATACATCGAAAGCCATGGGAATTAAGTGTATAAAAGATTTTACAGAACGATTCAATGAACCTTATGTGACAAACCTACGCTGCAGTACATTCCTTTTGTATTTTCACTGAAATGTTGTCACAGGTATTTCACAGTAAGACTTTTACATTGAAGGCGCGACAGGAAGTAGATGTATCTTCGGTGTATTCTGACGTCACTTTGGGCACAATGTTGACAGCACGTACATTTCGCTTTTCTTTCTTGGACATTGAAACGCCTGTCAGCAGCGGTGTGTCGGTGAGTGTTAACTGAAGAGTCAATGTCATGGAGGGGATGTTAGTTTGTGTTTTACCTATAAGTTAACAGTACTGTTTATAAGAGTTAAACAAAAACAGAAATTCCACTCAGCCTACCGCTCTGTAAATGCGGATCAACCTGTATTTACTATGACTAGGAGAACAACTGTAAGCTAATACAGCAACTAAGTTAGCATTGAACTTCATCAGAAGATAAGCGCTAATGTAAAGTGTATTACTAATACTACGTTGTGTTTCCCTTGATGTTAGAATTAAGTTAAGTTCACTTTTTGTTGATCAGTTATGCCAGCCTAAACTCTGTTAATAAAAACATCATAGCCAGTATTTGGGACATTATTATGATATACAGTGGTGTCATCATATTTACCGAAGTATTGCACTTTAGTAATGTTTTGACATACTTGTAGTTTATTTGAGTATATCAATTTAATGGTGATTATTTTGCTATTTACTTCATTACATTTATTTAACACTCAGTTACTACGTAGTTACTTTGTACATGTCAAACACATGATATGATGATATGGTAAAATGCAGTACTGTAATTCAAACTACATCTAAATATCTACATTTGTATTTTTGAAATAAGCCATAGTTCAGATAGAGTACTTCTACTTTTTGTACTTTAAGTATATTTAAATGCTAATAATGTACTGTACTTTTACTTAAGTAAAGTACTTCTTCCAACACTGCTAGTACTAGTACTCATGAGCCTCATGTCCTTGTCTACATTGCGTGAGCTTTAATAAACGACATTTTAAGCTTTAAAAAAAAGAATGGAAAGATTATTTTTGAATACATAAAAACAGAATAATATAACATTATCTTATAATGAAATACTTTAAGAGAGCCATTCTGCATAAAGGGTACTTTTAGTTTTGATACTTTCAGTACATTTGGTTGATAATACTTCTGCACTTGATGTTACTGGCCATTATGCAAAATTAGTTATTTTACTTTTTGTGTTTTGAGTACATTTTGATCCTGATACTTTTGTATTTTAAAAGTCTGAATTCCGGATTCTTACTTGTAATGGAGTATTTAAAAACCTTAGTATTTTTATTTTGCTGATGAAAAGGATCAGAGTACTTTATCCACCTCTGCCTGTTTACCATGTAAGTGAGTTGTTCACACCTGATCTAAGGATCCCTGTGCTCTGTTCTCCACAGTAACCATGCCGTGTACGGAAGCTGAGAGACACACACTGCCCGGGCCTTTGTGAGGAAAGGATGGACTGCCTGCCTCTAGTTCTTTATCTCATGTCACTTCTTGATTCTGGTAAGTAAACCAAGATCAATCAGATCAGTTAATTTACGTAAACATTTGTCAAATACCTCAGATTCTGTTCTCCTCTACACTGCTCACTGTTATCAGATCTGACGAGTCCTTAATGTGTCCTGCCGGGTGTGTCTTTGTACCTTGTGCTGCTTCGTAGCTCTGACTCCATCATGTACTTCCTGTTAACACAGTTATCAGCTCCCTTCCTGCTCCGGTCAATCTTTCTATGGAATCTGTCAACTTCCGCCATATCTTGAGTTGGGATCCTGGTCCCGGCACTCCACAAGGAACACATTACAAAATCATCAAGAGGTATTTCCCTGCTCTTATGTCCTACAGCACATGGCCTGATGGCAGTTTGGTCTTTGGGTAGGAGCAAGGTGTTAGTTACCACTTACCAGCCAGCAGACAGATTATTGTTGTTTTGTTTTTAGCGCGTAAGTAATGCAAACTTCTTGCTTTTTGCAAATGTGTACCTTCATTTGGCTTGTAAATGGAGCTATTATTGTACCCTGGGTAGGAGAATACGTCCCATCAGACTGTATTCTAAAAATCGCACTCATACGAGCGCCAGTATGTCGTTGGGCCGGGTATCTAACCACAAACTTTTTCTTTGGTAGTGTTGTACGCTCTCCAGCACCCACTACCTGACTGCTTTCTTCAAAGCAGGCAAAGTTTGAGTTGCTTTCCGTTGCTTGCGTATACATGTGGTTTCTTTTTTTTTAAAACACGTCTTTTTTATCAATTTGAGAAATTGTTTACAATGACAAATAATTTCAATATTCTAATTAACTATCAAAATACATATCAATATCAGTAATACATATCAGCATACCATACAGCTTGAAGATGGGTGAAAAACAGGGGTGAAGCATCTTAGTTTCACCCTCTGGGAAACCCCACAGCATACTTCTGTGAAGCATATTACAGGACACGTTGTTTTTTGCTTTCAAGAAACAAAAGTTATTAATTATTTATACTTATTTCCAAAAAGGAGCTTAATTGTTCCTTTCTTTTCCATACTTTACTTTAGATTCATCAAATCTGTATTATGCTCAAGCTAAGAGAAGAAGTATACAGCTGTGTGTCGTTTGCAGTTACCTTAAAACTTCATTATTTGTGTGTTATGTCCTGTTGAAGATCACTTTTCCTGGATTTCGAGGTTATCAAATCATTCAGTGTTGGACCTCTGTCATATAAACAAGTCATCTAGCATTTGGAATAATGATCTCCCTCCCTCAAACTTCATCTAACTGTCATCATATCTGCAAGAAAACATGTTTTTAATATTCCTTTGAATTGCCTTTGTAATAAGCCAGTCATAATAAGTATGCACATGTGGTGTAGATGGTATGTGGGGCGGATGTGGTTCTCTCAGTATCAGTGGCATGAAGAAAGGTCTTTGTAAAAGACACTGAACCCTAAACTGCTCCTGAGGGCTGTGATTGTGTGTTTGAATGTTCATCAATCCCGATGAGCACCTCGCTCCCCAAGATAACATAACTAATAGAATATTTGTAATTCATGTATAAAGTGACAGCTCGCGTATAGGAGTTGCGATTCAAGGAAAACTATAATTTCTTACAACTTGACTTTTATTGTCACAACTCATAGCATCTGTTCTATGGTTATGATAGTCATTTACTCACTGTTTATGGATGAGGATCTATAAATGTGGTAGTATCACTGAACATCAATCCAGCTCAAGCTGACAGACAGCATTTGATGAAAGACGTAAGCAGGCAGTACAATTATTAACCAAGCGGCTAAAGACATGCCTTACATACCACCGGGCTCTGGTGCTATATGAGATTATCTGCAGCAATTTATGAACATGTGTGTACTTTGGTCCTCTGGTAATGTTAACCTACCAGATCTAACTGATTGAGGATCCTTAACCCTAACCCCCAGTTTCCACCGAGTCCGTCTGCGCCGCACTGCGCCAAGTTACGGCTGCGCCGCGGCGGTCGTAAGGATCGCGGCCACTCTAGTCAATGGGTGCTATTCCACCACACGCGCCGCGTTACGGCTCAGACGCGTCCCAGAAGCGGCTCGGCGCAGCGCTTCTCTAAAATTAGGATGAATCCTATTTTTGCCGAGGCGCAGCCGTAACATAAGGTCGGGCAGGCAGCCCCCCCTCGCAGGAAGTGGAAAGGTGAACATCCGGGCCAGGCCCATCCCCCACATATACTAATTTAGCAGACTCCCCTCCTTCATCACAACACCTCCACTACGATACGCACAATGGACGACGAGGTTTTCATCATGGAAGTGGAAAAACACACTATTTTATATGATGTAACCAATGCTTACTACAAGGACAACATCAGAAAGGACAAGGCCTGGTTTTTAGTCGCTGCAGTTTGTGAAGTGGAAGGTAACAACTACATATTAATGTTTTAAAGTTAATTAATACTTGTAGGTACAGTACAGAGTCTAAATAAACACAATTTAAACAGACACACAAATAAAACATTTAACTACGTAGCCTACTTACTTTCTTGTAGAAGTACAAATGTCCAGAATGCCCAAATCAATAACAAAACTGCAAGCCTGCACGCACGACGCTACGCTTCTGAAACGCTTCTGGGACGTGTCCGGTGGGTTATGGCGCTAGAGGAGGTCGGACCAAAACCGCGGTGCAGCCGTGACGCAGCGCGGCGCAGACTGACCCAGTGGAAACTGGGGGTGAGATGCATAAGTGGGTGTTTTTTGACCCGGTGAGGTGGTTTTCTTGAAGTATCTTTGTAATTACATTTTTTTTGTCATTTCATATTCCAGCTATTCCTCAAAAAACATGTTTTGGATATCATGCCATTCAAATTTGTAATTTACATTTTAAGAAATTGTAGTTTTTGTATTTCTACCCCAAGCTTCCATAAGTGGGTCAAAAATGACCCGCATGCATTTTCTATGGAATTTCTTTTTTTTTTCAAAATGTAAATAAAATGTCTAAAATGATAAATAGTGCAAAATTAAATATAAAATATTTCTAGTGTGAACCAAAGTGATTTTTCTTAACCAAAATGACAAAAATGGCATAAAAACACATTATTCTAATACGGGTCCTTTTTGACCCACTTATGGAAGAGTAGGGTCCAGTCACTCTAAGTGCATCTAAGGGTTAAAGAGTTCAGAATAATGGAAAGTTTGATCAATTCCATGACAACTGACCAAAGTTGACTCTAATTGATTCGAAAGCTCTCGGACAGAGTTAAGCGGACACTGATTTGAGAATTCTTTAGTGTAAACCCAAGTTGTTAATAATCAGATTTTTCCTTTAAAGAAAAACATGTCATTGGATGTATAACATTTTCTCAGTCAGGACACATCCTTGGGACAGCTTCTCTACCTTCAGCTTAGACACAGACGAGAGACAACAGGAAATGAAAGGAAACAGAGATGGGGGGGCTGACATGCAACAAATGTCCCCAGTAGGGCCAAGGATGTTGTGGTTAATATGTTAGAACTATACACCCGTAGGCTGCCAGCCTTTGTATCGGTAGTGGGGAATTACAGAGAGCTACTTTCTGCCAATCAAACCTTTACAACGGCTTTGGTGTCAGTATGCATAATCTATGTTCAATTCAGCCGAGTGGAAACTAAATCTTGCATGTAGTGCACACAAGACAATAGGTCCTTAACTCTTGATGTCAGACTGCAGTTCTATAGACCGGTGTTCTTAGCCTTTTGGATTTGTGACCCCCACCCCAGAAAAATCAGGTTTTTTGACTTTACGCAGTTAGCACCTAGCCGATGTCCGATGTGCTCCACGCACTGTGGCTGTTTGATGCATTCTTTGAAATCCCCCCTCAGACACTCAAATTCATTAAATGTACTCCAGGAAACTGATATCCCTTGTGATGTCAAAAAAATCCTTCAGATGTATGTTATTTTATTATTTTATTTTGACCACCATAAACATCTGGTGACTCCCAGAAACTATGCCCAGGTTGCCCAAACTACTGCTATCAGTCACTAAATATTTAGTGAATATAGTTCGAAAATCTTTTGCCACGTCATATCAGCCTTTTCAGTTTGTATCAGCCAACAACCGCGAGTGAAAACCGCTACCTTTTCATTTGGTGACGTTTTCACTCCGATTGTCTGTCTGTAAATCTGAGGCTAACTAAAGCGCCTTCTTTGATGGAATATCTGAGTGGGTGGAACTTTTTAACTCTTTAACCTCTGCTTTCGTGGACCATGAATGACGGTCAGAACGCTGTTTGTTTCCATCTGTTGTTGTATCTAGAGTGCGCAAAGCAGCTGTGGCCACAGAGGGGCCCGCTGATTGTTTTTAAGGAACTGATGATTCTCCTATAAAAAGCTTTGGGAAGGAGTGTTTGTGTGTGTCTAGTTTCACATGATCTAATCTTTGGTTTTGACAGTCATTGTGAAGGTTCATATTACATATGATTGTATTTGCTTTGACAGAACTGAATTCACATGGTTTATTTCAATGCTCTATTGAACTTACAACCGTTGAAATGCTCATGTGTTATGGTAATGTTAGCAAGCCATTCGTGTTATTTCTTCACTATGTTACTAAATTGTAAAGGAGAAATGTTCTTACCAAATCCTTTGGAAAAAGGAAAACCAACAAAGATGATCCTACTAACAGTATTGTGTGTGAATATGAAGCACAATCTACTTCCTCTGTGCCATAGGTCATCATTGTTGACCAGGAACTATTTAGACAAGTGCTGTCAATAGGTTTAAAAAATGTATCGTACTAATCACAATAACAATCGGTGATTAATCACAAGTGTAATAATATTCATTACAGTACTTGTATTTTGTATGTTTCTCTTTCTGCAGGGTGGAGAAGAAAGCAAGCAAAAAGAAATGGTCCTCAAAGACTACATCCATTAAGCTGAAACTTAAGAGCAAAGTCGAATATGAGCTGACTGTCCAGGCGTCTTACAACCAAACCCTGTCTGCAGAGTCCAAACCATACACCTTCCAACCTATCACACAAAGTACGTCACATGAGCATCTTTTTACCTGCATGCTTTTTACCTTGGATTTATTGAATGAAATAATACATTGGTTGCTATGAGATAAGGCTAAGGGTTCATTCACACCTGCACCGTTCATTTGGTCCAGACCAGGGGAAAAGAGAGACATAGCTGCATTTTAGTTCTGATCCGATTCCTGTTCACACTTTTTACACAAACTATGCAGAGTACACATGAAGTTTTACGCATGACAGGAAACATGTTGATTGGACTTCTTTACACTTTAAAAGTCCGAAACCCACCTTTTGAGGTTGAGCCTGGCTGTTTGGTCAGCACCAGGCTTCAATCCAGAGCTTTCACCCCAGCCCAAATGAACTGCACCAGTGGTGGAAAAGTATTCAGATTCTTTACTTGAGTAAAAGTACAAATAAAAATACTCAATTTCAAGTAAAAGCACTGCAACAAGAATGTGATTTATGTGAAAGTATTTAAATACAATTAGGACAAATGTACTTAAACTAGGGCTGCTCGATTATGGCAAAAATCATAATCTCGATTATGTGGGTCAATAATTGATATCACGATTATTAAAAACGATTATCCATTTACTTTGAAAACATCAATTTATTGGAAAAAAAAAGTTTAACAGTATGTTTTTAACAGTTGATTACCCTGAACTTTAAGTATAATTTAACTGAAAAACCAATAACCGTTTTATTTCGATTATGTTGTTTTCATAATCGTTGCAAGCCAAAATCGTAATTGCAATTAAAATACGATTAATTGAGCAGCACTAACTTAAACTAAACATGGTTACGTTTATACCAAATAATCATATTCTAAAATATTTTTCTATTGTGATTCAAAATCTGAATTGATAAAGTAACTATAAATCTGTAAAATAAATGTAGTGGAATTAAAAAAATACAAAATCGGCTTCCAAAATGTAGTAAAGTACTACAAAGTAGCATACAATGAAAATAGCTGTCAGCCCCAGCCCCTGTAATCATTGCCACAAGCAGCATGATGCTACATTGTTTAAGGAGGGTTGAATCTATTTTGAGAGGCCAAACTGGTGGAGGTAGCTGGTGGTCTCCATCTCCGTCTCCAGTTTCACTTTCTATATGAGTAGGCCCAAAGTGGAGGTAGATTCTTTGTGTGAACAGCAACGGTGTAGGCTTGTGTGTTTTTTGTTATTTTGCATCATGCAATCAACAGGACTTGTTTTAAAAAAGAATAGCCTACTTTTTAATCTAATAAAAACCTACATGCCTTGATGATGTCATTCATTGCATAGCCTTCCTATCAATTGTTTTGAAGCCTAATGAGATGCTGGAGGAAATGTTTTAACATTCCTACAGACTTTGGAGATCCTCTGAGACACCACCACACACTTCTGTAACTGATGATTGAGAGGGATTCTTTTTGTCTTTCATATTTGTATATTCTTTCCTCTTGTGACAAGCTAAAATAGGTCCAACAAATGTCTCACTACTTGGATGTGGCAACTGCATCCAGGTCAACATTTCCTTCCCTGAAGCTGACAGGAGTGCAAAACTTCATATGAGTATGAAGACATTTTATGGCGCTCGCTTCGTAGTGTCTTGGTGGAAACCGGAAGAAGAAGGGGTAAGACGTCCATATCTCACTTTATGTCATACTATGTATTTCTTTGAATGATTGTAAATGTTCTATATCTCGCACACAGAAAACCCAACCTCCCACATGTCGCTCACTTTTATTGCACCTTAATAAAGGACCTAATTGTAATCAAGTTCATTCTCCATATTTAGCTGAAGTCGTCCATGGAAATAAGAGAAACGAGTATTACTCTGACCAACCTACAGAATGGTACAGAGTACTGTGTACAGGTGGAAACAATCATCAATACGAATAAAAACACAGAGCCATCTGCTTTGAAGTGCATCTTCACCGGCATTGTGGAACCAAGTAGAGGTGAGCTGAAATGTCAGAGCTGATGTTTATGATGTTGTTAACATGTTATTAACGAGATGCTGGCCAGGGGTTCCTGACCTAACACACATGTAACCAAAGCTCAAAAGTTATTCTTTATAACATTTCTTTGATTGTATAAACCCTCTTTAAGTCCACCAATTGCAGGATACCCACTTGAGCAAGTTCTAATCTGCTTAGATCACAATCTCAAATAGAAGAAGAAGAAGGCATACTTTATTGAACCCTCCGTTGACAATCTGTTCCATAAACCAAGCCCCTACGGATTGAGCTTCTGCCTCCTTAACACTGTTAGAGTCCAACAATCACAAATCAGGACAATCAATCTGCACCGCAACCTTTATGCACTATACTGTAGTCGTACAATTCTCAGGACTGAGGGGAGAGAACAGGCCCTCTTTCTTAACATTGTGCCTGCTCAAAAGAATGCATACGCCACTTTCTAAGCAAAGTTCCAAATGTATAAACAGCAAACTTCGCGAGAACATTTTCAGACTTCCACAGAATCTCTGACCCATGCTTACGCACATAAACTGGAGCGATGAGAAACTGGGATATAAAGGAGGGAAAGGCTGTGAAATTCATACCATAAATATTACATCTCACATACAAAATAAGTATATTTGAAGAGTTTATTTGCACAAACACACCGGAGAGTACTACTCACCCCATTGCCCCGAAAATGCGGGTAATTTTGCAAAGAGACAAGGGCACAGGATAGGTAGGAACTGCACTTTGCTCCATGCACCTGCATAAGAATAAAGCCCTATACAGGGGCGGACTGGGACTACAAATCAGCCCGGGACTCTCGACCGGCCCACTTCGGTACCGCCGGCCCACCTCGGTACCGCAAGTAAATACCGCTAGTAAATTGTCGACGGGGGGCGGCCCACTTCAGTACCGGCCCATCGGGATTCGTCCCGAACGTCCCGATGGCCTGTCCGCCCCTGGCCCTATATCTGTGTCTACCTTTGTAACATGTTACACTTCAAGATATTAGTGTGTGTGTGTGTGTGTGTGTGTGTGTGTGTGTGTGTGTGTGTGTGTGTGTGTGTGTGTGTGTGTGTGTGTGTGTGTGTGTGTGTGTGTGTGTGTGTGTGTGTGTGTGTGTGTGTGTGTGTGTGTGTGTGTGGTGTGTGTGTGTGTGTGTGTGTGTGTGTGTGTGTGTGTGTGTGTGTGTGTGTGTGTGTGTGTGTGTGTGTGTGTGTGTGTGTGTGTTGTGTGTGGTGTGTGTGTGTGTGTGTGTGTGTGTGTGTGTGTGTGTGTGTGTGTGTGTGTGTGTGTGTGTGTGTGTGTGTGTGTGTGTGTGTGTGTGTGTGTGTGTGTGTGTGTGTGTGTGCAGACCCTGTTGTTTTAGGTACAGTTGCTGCCACTCTGATTGTTGGTATTGGTGTTGTGATGACCTCCATGTTTGGCCTCTACTACACTGGATTCCTCTGTAAACTGAAGGCAACTCTACCTAGAGCACTTATTGTAAGTCTGTCTATCTGTCTATCTGTCCGTCAATCCATCCATCCCATTCAAGTTCTTTATTTTCATTATTCCCCCCTACACTTTTAACAACAGGTCGAAACATGCTTCTAAGTAGGCAAATGAACCCTTAAAGGAACAATGAAAAGTATTTATTGGAAAGTGAAGTTGCAGATGCTAAATAAATACCCCATTAGTCCCTTTCCAAGCGTGTCAGAGAACCTACAGTTGCCTTAAGGTAAAAACAACTTCAACATGTATAAGGTCCTCTCTAGGTGCGTGTATGCTGTGAATTAGATCAGAACTGGAGAGTCATTTCATCGAAAGAAGAGCACAGACAGCACTCAAGGCTTTTCTCCAGGGAAAATGTCTCCACCCTGTTCTTGCTTGGACATTAGTTTGATAAACTCTTCATCTGCCAAATGTTTTAGGAAGCAAACCCCTTCAATCCTTAGTTTCACATTTGATATAAAGAAGCCACTTTCAACTTTGGTTCTGAAATAGAAGCCCAAGACAAGTGCCTTAAACTTCACTGGTTTCAAAGGAAGACAATTACACTATTTTGTGGTTCAATTTTCAAGTTTTCTTATCTGTCTTTTTCAGCTTATGGGTGTTCTTTGATCCGCCCTCTCATGTCACTTCTGGTATTACAAAACCACAATGGTTCTGCCAAAAAACACAGAGGGCGACCATCAAGGCCTCCAAACAGAAGTCTACAAACTAAGGGGTTACCTCACGCTGACAACGTCCACTTCCAGTGTTTAGTCTATGGCGATTATAAACTAATAAGAACATATCTCTGAATATTTCATTCTATTTATGCCAATAGATCCCCAAAAATGACAACACATGGTGCTTTGACTATTCCATTCTCTCTAACTGTACTTTGAAGTCAGTATGCTTCAAACAAAGAGCTATTCAAACAGCATCTGATATTTATGTGCACCAATGTCTTTTTTTCATCCCATCTTCTTTTAGTGCATTAGCAACATGTATCAACCCCAATGATTTAAAATAGGGTTGTAAAAGTGTTCTTACTGGATAGTTAATTTATCTCATTGAAAATGTAAGTCAATGGGAAAACGTTTTTGTAAGACCAAAATTACGTCTTGGACGCTGTAGTACCACCGTTTGGCCACTACAGCCATTCCAAAAATCAGCTTTAACAAGATTGACACTTACAGTAGATACCGTAGCTTCAACTTAACCATCATGTTTCACACAGAACATTTGCTGTCTTGGCTCCCTTTGGCACAATTATTACATTATGTTGAATAGATGATTCCTGGGGATGGTGCATTTCTAAGTTGACATATCTATTACACTGTAATAGATATCTCTTCTCTCCCTCTTTGCCACCCTAGGAGGCTCAGAGCCAAGGCTACACCCTGACACTGGAGAGGACAATCCCTGACAATATCTCCATTAGTGCAGGGAGGGAGAGACGGAGGAAGCCCTACAATGCCACAACTCCACAACCCGCCACCAGGGGCGCCGACTCGAGTGACGAGGACGAAGACGAAGAGGGAAAGCTGTACATGAATAGAGGATTTTCCTCGGGGGAAAATTCCTGCCAGGACTCTGTTGATGTGTCGGGGAACAGCAAGGTGTCTGCGTCAAGGGGCTCAGGCAGTTTGACAGGGGTGGGGCAGGTACCGGACACAGTGCTGGAGATTGAGGCACCACATGGGGGGGGGCTTGATGAAGATGAGCCCAAAGCTGAAGGAGCTTTCCTGTCTGATGGAACAATCACAGGTGAGGTGGAGGAGGAGCAGGTGTGTGAGGGCTCAGGGAATATCAATCTGTTCTCAGTCACCCTCGCTGCGCTGGCTGTATGCGAGGAAGAGGAGCACAACACAAGAGATTCTCCCACAGACCTTTTGCAACTTTCTGATCTGGAGCCTCTCCTGCACACACACTCACAAACTGAGTCAGATGATCAGACAGCCGTGGCATTATTGCTACCCACACAAGAAGACATTACTGAAGGCACACTTGCGGACACTTTCTCTAGCTGTCTCAACACCTGTGATGGTGAGATGCGGCACGAAGAGACAAAAGAAGAAGAGGAGGAAGATGAAGAGGAGGAAGATGAAGAGGAGGAGGAGGAATTCTGTGGATACATGCAGCACTAATGATGTGTTGCGCTGTGTGTGAAAAGGGGCCTGAACAAGGCTATTTCTTGCAGCTTTTAAAGTGACATTCAAAGAATAATATATAGTATAGTATAACTTGAGTGATTTGTTTTCTGCTTTACTGAGGATAAGGTCATCTGTGGTGTGTCGTGCCTCTTACACACGTCTCTGTACATCTATGGGCAGGGAAGCTCCTCTGCTCCATGGCTCAGGGCAAATAGAAACAGCATCATTGTGGTGTCATCTCTAATGTCACATCAGAGCAACAGTGGACCATTTCTGATGTTATTGTTGTTTGCACTATAGACTGTTCTCCTGTTGCAGAGCTTTACTTCGATATATTTCAATTGAAGACCAGAAGGAGAAATCCACCTAGCAAATCACACCCTGTTAATGGTCATTAAGTGCATTCCTTTTATTTGCGGTAACTGAAATGTTTTAAATGTAGTTGGCTGCTGTTGTTTTGGTGCTCTATTTTTCTATTTGTAAGAACAAAAGGCCAAACAAACCACATCCATACAGCTGTCCTGCGGCATTGGGCTGGGTTAGGGTTAGGAAAGGCTTGAAAGCGAGTTGTTCTTGTAAACATCTAAGTAAAAAATATGAAACTTTACTGAGAGCTTCGATACATCCCATCCATCCATCTTCTCCTGCTTATCCGTGGTCGGGTCGCGGGGGTAGCAGTTCCAGCAGAGAGCCCCAAACGTTCCTTTCCCCTGGCGACATCAACCAGCTCTGACTGGGGGATCCCAAGGCGCTCCCAGGCCAGCGAAGAGATATAATCCCTCCACCTGGTCCTAGGTCTACCCCTTGGTCTCTTCCCAGCTGGACGTGCCTGGAACACCTCCCTAGGGAGGCGCCCAGGTGGCATCCTAACTAGGTGCCCGAACCACCTCAACTGGCTCCTTTCGACGCGAAGGAGGAGCGGCTCAACTCCGAGTCCCTCCCTGATGACCGAACTTCTCACCTTATCCCTAAGGGAGATACCAGCCACCCTGCGGAGAAAACCCATCTCGACCGCTTGTATCCGCGATACATCCCACCTATGGATATAAAACTTCCCGAAAAGTCAACATAAAAAGATACATTACATTACATTGCATTTAGCTGACGCTTTTGTCCAAAGCGACTTACAATAAGTACATTCGACCAGGAAGACACAACCTTGAAGAAAACAGAATCATATAAGTACATCAGGTTTCATAGAGCCAAACATTTCAAGTGCTACTCAACTGGCTTTAGGTAAGCCAGTCCTTTATTAGTATAGATACCTCACATAAGCTCAAGTTAAATAGACATTTGGACTTGTCCCAGTATGGCACTGTGTCACTGAACCAGCATGAACATTACCACGACTCTAAAACTGAAGCACATCATTGGAATTGTCCACAAACTTATCATTTAAACCTTGATTTTGTTTTGTTCAAAAGGCCAACTTTAAATCTCTCATTAAAACTCAACTCTTCAATCATGCACCAGTGTATGAATGTGTGTGTGCATGGGTGGATGCTAGCTTGTGTTGTAATGGACTTTGAGTGGTTGCAAAGACTAGAAAAGGACTCATGCTATGGGCAATACACTCTATTCCAAAGTCGCAGTTTGAAAATGAACAGTTGGTTGCAAATGTATTATCTTTTCAATTTACACACGGCATCTATTGCACGTCTGTCCGTCCTGGGAGAGGGATCCCTCCTCTGTTGCTCTCCCTGAGGTTTCTCCCATTTTTCCCTTTAAACTGTGGGTTTTCTCCGGAAGTTTTTCCTTGTACGATGTGAGGGTCTAAGGACAGAGGGTGTCGTATTGTCATACTGATATTCTGTACAAACTGAAGTCCACTGAGACAAATGTAACATTTGTGATATTGGGCTATATAAATAAACATTGATTGATTGATTGATTGGTTGGTGCACATCTTCTTTTTTTTTTTAAATGTATAAGTATGTTGATGTTATTGTATGCTAATAACTAAATAAGCTGCAATATATTTGGTATGCAGGCCTAGTATTCACTGTATAACATGAGTATGTGGTATTGGATTGGAACACAGCCTAATGAAGGATTGATCAGGCAGCTGGAAAGACACCAGCAAAAAATAATGTTGTGAAGTTAAATGGGAATGTTCTGTAAAACCATGTGTTTTCTGTTCTCACATTGATATTGCATGCGTGTGATTATAGATGAATGTTTCAGACCACTGATGCGTCATTCTAGAATAATTATTGACTCCATGCTTTAAAAAGTTGAAAGTTGAAAAAGGTACACAAACAGCAGTCCTATGACTTTACTTCTTCTAGGTCACATGATTTCCTATCAACAGCCTCATCAGATGTTACGTTCACGTAACGACGGACAAATTCCATTCACCTCTAGAAGCAAAGTAAAGTTGCAAGTAACATTTTTTATTGTGCGTTTTACAATACAGTGGGGGGAAATAACATAACTTAAGATGTAGTACTATCACGTATCTAAGAGAAGATGTAGTCTTATCACCACCTGACTTTTTATTCGTTATCGTTATTTTTGTCCTCACTTTATGTTATCGCTGTCCAATTAAAAATGCCAACTTTTGTACTGAAATAACAAAGAACATTCCTGTATTTATTCATTCTTCTAATAAAGGAACCTATTTCTGAAAACGCTTTATTATTGTTTTGTGTGACTATTTCGAAGGTATCCTGTCAGTGTGGCAAACTGAACTCGAGTTCCTGAAGGCAGCATGACCAGCTGCAGTGTGTATGCGTCCACCACACCGCTGTCTGTCAAAGCTGGAAAAACACGTTCTCAGGACAGGTAACTGTAATATCTAACTGTTGTATGTTAAGAACGGTTTGTAGCTGTGACCTTACTACTCTTCTAAAAGCTTTAGATCGCTACATGCTGATTCAGTCATTGCTAGTCCATGAGTTAGCTAAAGTAAGCTAACGATAAATACATTTCCGGCTAGGGGCTGCCTTGAGAAAAACACAAATAAGACCAACTGAGTTACATTTAACAAGATAGCGTTTTATGTTTTAAGAATTCATTCATTTGTAAATAAGGGGACGTTAAACTGTGTGTATATAAGCTAACTAAGCCGATACAAAGGCAAAGTGAAAGTATTTTTGAACTCAGTGACGTTTCGATATGAAAGTAAACTGGCATAACAGTAACCTGGGGTAATGTGGAAATGTAACATTCAATTGTAACTAGGGTTATTTTACGGTAAGTCCAACGTTAACTGCACATGGTGTCATTGTGAAATAGAAAATAGTTTGCTACCCCACCACACAGTCATCACATTAGCTACATTCATTTCTCAGACAATTTTGTCCTAAGCAAGTTCAGATAATTGTATTAACAACACGATATGATATATTTGACTAAAAGGCTGCTGTAGTAACTGCAGTTTTGTTCTGACAGATGTTAATATGAAAGTGAATGCAGCAGAGTTGTGGCTGCGGGGGGCTGATGGGGAGTGGGCAGCATGACCGCTCTCCTGTGGATGCTCGCGCTGCTGCCTCGCGTGCTGCTTTCTCACGTGCTGCCAGGTGAGGACATATGGTTTAGTACAGTTTGTGACATTTTTGTGAGATGTTTGACATGTGATCCAGCTTTAATTAGAGTTTTGGGTCATGCATTATTTTACTACCATATATATTATATTGTATTAAGTATAATTATATGCTGTGGACAGACTTTGATACGATTGTGGAGTTCACCCTTAATACATCTCTGGATAACACAGAAAGTGTTATTTCAGTTGTTAACAAATCGAATAACTTGTTTTTAATGCCAACACTTAGTAGCCTATGTATATTTGAGGTGCATTTTAAATATGAATCTGCTATACTGTATGTATATACATTTCATGCCCGTTTATTTGTATTACAGCTATGATTAAACTCCCCTTGCCTGTCAACATAAACCTGACCTCAAGCCATTTCAAACACGAGTTGAGATGGGAGCCTGGACCAGGGACACCCACAGGAGTCTACTACCAAGTCGCTGTAAAGACAGACACGTGGGTTTCATCAGTGTTTGTTATAGTTTATTGTATGTATACTAACTGTGAGTCTTTATAGAATCAGCCGGTTGCAGGCTTATTGATGCGTTCTGTTTGTGTTACAACAGAAAAGGATTACAGATGTTGGTCAGAGTTTGTACAAAGACACACACACAAAGATGTTTGTGAAGAGACGTGTACTAAGGTGCAGTTTTAAGTCATAATCCATTTAGTGTTCCAAGCAGGCTAGAATACATGTTTACGCTTAATCCATCAGGTCATACAATCATTCACAGTCCGATATCAGCCAAATGTCAAAGATAGTGACATCAGGTGTTGGAGATTTAAAGGGATAACTGGTCCGCTTTTCAAATCTCCGCACGTCCCTATCAAGCTGGTTATAATACAGGAAGGAATCCAGAGCTACAAAGTAACCGTTAAACAATAAACTACTTTAATGGTAATATGACAATGCAATACAATCATTACAATACAATATAATATACTACAACTATATTGTAATGTTTAAGGAGTATGCCGGCCCACTCCTGCCCTGGTTCGCGTGCTGCGGAGATCCTTTCGGTCCTGGCAGCATGTGAAGAGAGACCGATAGCCAGGGATCAACAGGAGATATACCAGAATAAGAAGGAGGGTTAGGGTTAGGTCAGCTGGTCATCTTTTCAGGTCATCTCATTGGGAGACGCAAAATATGCTGTATCACAGTGACTCAGCGCTGGCCAGCAGAAAACCAAACAGGCTCACTTTACAACAAAAGGACCATTGTCTCTCTTATCTGTGTGACTCAATTCTCAAGGCCTGCAGGATGCGCATAATTAACTTAGGAAGAATTTAGCCATTATATCTAATGTTCAGTTGGAGAAAGTTCTGAGTCATCCAGTCAGTGATGTGCTCAATGCACTTGCTCAGTGTTCTAATCGGAGAGTGGTCTCCTGGTGTGATTTTAAAATAAATCTGGGTGTCGTCTGCATAGATGTGATAGCTTAGATCGCTCTTTTTAATAATTTCAGCCAGATGTAGCATATACAGTAAATATTAAAAAGCAAAGGTCCTAAGATGGAGACTTGAGGAACCCCGCATGACATATTTGTCAAAGTTGATGTGTAGTTGCCTATTGAGACAACGTTTTTTCTGTCCTTTAAGTAGGAACTAAACCAGTTTAGAGCTGTTGCTGAAACTCCCACCCAGTTTTCTAGACGGTCTAGCAATATGTTGTGGTCAACAGTATGAAAGGCAGCACTCAGATCTAATAATACTAAAACTGATATTCTGCCACTGTCTGTGTTTAAATGAATGTCATTTAAGACCTTAACAAGTGCAGTCTCAGTGCTGTGGTTAGGTCTAAAGCCAGACTGAAACACATCAAAACCGTCATTTAAAAACATGAAATGACTCAACTGTTGAAAAACAACTTTTTCAATCAATTTGCTTAAAAAAGGAAGGTTTGATATTGGCCTGTAATTATTCATTACGGTTGTGTCTAAGTTATGCTTTTTTAGGAGCGGTTTAATTACTGCAGTTTTCAGGGCCTGTGGAAATACACCTGATTGAAGAGAGTTGTTTACTATGTGTACAGTAGTATATCTGAGGCCATGCAGGGAAAAACAGTTTTGAAAAATCCTGTCGGAATAATATCGAGGCTACAGGAGGAGGATTTCAGATGTTGAATAATGTCTTCCAGTGTAGGTGTCACATTATGACCTTCATATGTTGACAATGACTTTTTTGCGGTGAGAAAGCATCACCAAAGCTTCCTGCTGTCAACAGTCAACAGTGGTGTCTTGTGGCCTCCTAACATCTGCTCCTCTCCTCCTCTGGTCCTGCAGGGGGACTATCTGGGTGCCAGTGGCCAGCTGCCAGCATGTCCAGTCCCCTCTGGTTTGCAACCTGACAGAGGCCTTCCCCGTCCGGGATCAGCTGTACTTCACCAGCATCTCAGCACTGCTGGACTCACAGCCAGGAGAAGTCACCGTTGTCATACACCCTGGATTTGAGCCCATCAAAAACAGTAAGTTGCAACGCTCTGAATTTAGATGTTGAATTAAAGGACTAATAATGGAGATGGCGTCTAGAGATGCCTCTTCCTTTCTTCTGGTTGCCTGGTTGCCCTTCTGTTTATTCTCCGCGGTGGATTTAGCAACATGTAGTTCTCCATGTCCACTTGTTGCTGATGGTTGTGGTAGAGGAGCTGTAGATTTTCCACTAACATGACCATGCTACAGCAGTGAGCAGCAGAGGTGGACCATGCTACAGCAGTGAGCAGCAGAGGTGGGGAGAGGCAGGGCTCTGGCTGTTTCGGCGGCCTCTGTTTCTCTTTTTCTCCCTCCCCGAGGCGAGCGTGTGCTCCTGCTGTAAAAGGCAGCTGCTCCGCACCCACTGCCACTAACTCTGAGCCTGGCTCCCGAGCAGGACGTTCTCCCCGGTAGTCCACCAGCAGATGAAAAACACCCACCTCTCCACCTCTTCCAAGGGACGAGGGAACCGTGCGGGGGGGTCTGCTGGAGGCTCCTGCTGGGTGCACTGTCCTGCGAGATACCGGGACCTGGCTCGAAACACTCGGAACACTGTTGTTGTTGGCGAAACACATCAGCAATGACGCGTGTGACGCGGGGGTGAGCAGGAGAGGTGGGGAGAGGCGGGGCTATGGCGTGTAGGGTGTACACACAAAGCCGTTTGACCCCCCAGAGCGTTCCGTCCGCAGACCTACCCACCTTGGGACCCGTTACCGTTTGAGGGCTCCGTTTCCCTGGTTCCGTTACGGCAGGGGTGCACAACCGGTCGATCGCGGGGAGATTCCCAGTCGATCGCGAGATGTGTCTGACGATAAAACAGAATATTGTTGTTCTATTTTTAATGTCCTATAACATAATCTTCCTGTGCTAGAATAATGCACTTAAACGCATCAAAGCTCTGTGATTGTCCGGTGTGACCCCATGTGTCGGGGCGTGGCTGGTGGGCAGTGGGCACTATTTCGCTGACGTTGTCCGTGTCAACAGGAGTGACAGTCCGCACACACACAAGACCGCAATTATGGCTGAAGCAAAAAAGCCCAAAATATATAATTTTCACTCCGAGTGGGAGGATGATTATTTTTGTATCTATTCCAATTCAAAGTCCATCTGTCTCATCTGCAATGCGAGCGTGGCTTTATCGAAGAAGGGTAATTTAGGAGCGGCATTTCAAAACAGTGCACAAACGCTACGAGACGGAATTCCCTCCTAATTCTGCCCTCCGCTCCCAAAAGGGGAGGGGCCTGAAAGGACAGCTAAATGCACAGCAGTCCATTTTCACCAGGCCCAACAACAAGAGCAAGGCTGCTACCATAGCATCTTATCGTGTCAGTCACGTTCTTGCGAAACACATGAAGTCTTTCAAAGATGGCAAAGTTGTGAAAGAAGCATTCCTGGAGGCTGCCGACGCGCTTTTGGGGGACAGTAAAAATAACAGTAGCATTTCAACAGGTTTTTGATATAATAAAAACTCAAGTTAGATACCGTTATTAATCAGCTGTACGTTTTTATTTGTTTGAACTTATTCATTATAATTATTGTACAAAATGGTATAAGAATGCAAACTTAAATGGATTATAGTCTATTATCAATTCAGGTTAAGAAACTAGTGTTGCTTGCATCCTATTTTAAAGCCATTTATTTGTATAATCTACTAAAATGCAACAAAAAAAGGATTTGATTCTATTAATTTTGTCTTTTTTATTGCACTTTGGCAGCAGGTTCCTGTGTAGCTTCAGATCTGAGTTGTCTTATTAGTAAGCCTAATTTATACTTTTGTAGCAACACTATTTTTATATAATGGCAAAGAAAGGGTTCAGAGTCTTTTATTTTTTCCCTGTGTCATATGTGGCAGCACTGTTCAATGTTTCTTGAAAACATTACCCACTGTAGTGACGTGTGAATAAACTCCAACTCTGTATCAACAACACTGTTGTGTAACTTCAGTTAAATACTTGTATGTGTGTAGATTAGAAAGAGGTAAGATAAAGAATCTGCAGTATTTTATGAAGTATTAATCGTACAAAGGTCAGTTTTATACAAGTAGAAGTGTGTATTTAGCTGGTAGTAGGCTGTCAGTAATGGCTACGCCTCTCTATTTGGACTGGTAGATCTCGGCAGACTGGCAACTTCAAAAGTAGCTCTCGGTTCAAAAAAGGTTGAGCACCCCTGCGTTACGGCCTCGTGTGGACGAACCGTCCATACGATAGAGAACTGTAGTAGATACAACTCGTTTCGTCTCCGTGTCTCCGGCCTAAAAGACAGTTAATTCGTGATTATTTGGTGATAAAACGACAATTTTGTTTTCTAATTTCATGTTAAAATGTGTGTGGGTGTGTATCCCCAGTAAGCTCAGTAAGGTCCTTCAGTTAGCCTACTGTTACAGACCTGCTGCAGTTCAGCACACACTGAATATACCATTTAATTTTTGAATACTTTCACTACAGAATGTCAGGCATTGTTTGCTGACAACATAAAACCAGCAACATGTATCTTTGCTGAGTGTATGGAACTGGTTTTACTAAATAATGCTCCTCATATAACACTTACAGCTCTGGATATCTCATGTATTGCAAGTTATATTACTGCAAACGCGATGCAAAACAAGCTTTACCACCTGCACTTATTTAATATCTGCTGCTCTGTTGAAGTGTTTCACTGAGACTTGTATGGAGTCAGAAGAGGAAATTGCCCTTTCACAAATATATGGAAATGTTTATAATGGCGATCTTCCCCTTTTTTTTCTATCAGCTAATGAAAACTTCATGATGGTCATATTAGTTGTGTCCCTGTCCCTGTGTTCTCCAGCTGCCCTGGACCTGCCCCTGCTGACTGTGACGCCCTGTGGCCAGGTTCTGTGTGTGGACCCCCGGCCCCCCGTGGAGCACCTCAGGGCCTTCTATGATAATCTGCATTACAAACTCAGGATCCAGAGCAACAATGCAAACAACGCACAGGTACTGCATATAGACTCACATACAGTGTGAAGGGGCGGGACTTTACCCACAAATCTCTAAGTGGCTAACCAATCAGAGCAGACTGTGCTCTGGTTTCAGACAGAGGGTGAAAAGAGTTGCTGCAGCAATAATGGGTGCTGGATGAAATGTACAGAGTAGTAACAAGGACAGATAAGCATTTTAATGCTACTGTGTGATGTTTCGAAAGCTAATGCTCACATTTATAAATGTCATCTGAGGACATATTTAGGTTTTTGCGGGTGCTATAATGAAATGTAATGAAAACAGGTAGTGTACTTTAACATTTAACCTGTTGATAGATTCAAGTTAACAGGTATAGAATTGGACCAAAATTATGCATTTCACGGAAAACATCACCCCCAAGAGGACCAATTGTATATCAATTACTCCTCCCATATTACCTTGAACTCTTGAAGAATGCTTTGTTTTTCACAAATGCCTTCATGGTGAATGTGAAATTGAAACAACACTAAAAAGTATTGCTTGATCAAAACATACATATTCAACTCTGCATGAACAGACCAACTACTGATGCTATGATTCCAACTTCTGTGAATAAAACGTTTGCAATGTGTTCGTGACATCTCAAGGTTTTAATTCTTTGTTCAGCTTCGATATAAGATAAGATAGTACTACTACTTTATTGATCCCAATTTGGGAGTTTCTTGCGTTGTAGCAGCATAAAAAAGACATGGCATTGTACAATAAAAATTCAAGGAAATATACAAGAAAGTAGCAAATATACATGTTGAAGGCCTGGGCAATATATCAGTGCTATATTAATATTGTGATATGAGACCAGATATCGTCTTAGATTTCGGATACTGTAAGTGGTGTATTTTCCTGGTTTTAAAGGCTGCATTAAGTAAGGGATAATGTGCAGCGAGGCGGTCATTATGGGGCCCACGCCTTGCTGCACATAATCCCTCTTATAACACGGCCACATACTAAACAAACTAACGACTTGTCTCCCAATATTAATCTAAATGATTTTATTGACTTAAAAATTATCCTATTACTTCCGCTAAGAAAAAAAAACTCCGTTCCACGGCGCACAAACGGTTGGGACAACAACAACTTTACAGCAGCACTGTCCAAGTGTGTTCACAGTTTCTGATCCACTAACAAGTGTCCTTATACTGCAGAGCCATACTGTGTCCCTGTTAGTGTTGTTAGCAGAGTAAGCACAACTTCATTGCTGTTTAGCATCCAAATAAGCGGAGGAATAACGAAACATCAGAGACAGTGGCATTTCATTCAACGGACACTCCCATTGGAGGCGTGGCTTTATTTATACCCCTTATTGAACTTTAACCTGTTACGCTATTGGCTTCCAGTCATGCACAACAAATAACAAAAATTGATATCACATTTGTGGTCTTTTAACAAATAAAAACATTATAAAGGTTCTCTACCTTACAGAAATTGTTACTCTAGCTTACAGGCATTATTACTCTCCAAACATAAACTTTGCAAACTTAATCAACTTAAACTTTGGTGCAGGTTTTGTCATAACATCTGCCACCATCTGGTCTGTTAGACGATAAATCAGATTTGTTTTTCCTGTGTTGTTTTTTGCATTAACACTATGATACTGGTGAGGTTAGCGGTAGGTGAAAATGTCTCATCATAGTTTTCACCCCTCTTCTGACTGTATCCCTTGGCTACTTATCGTGCCTTGTATCTTTCGGATCCATCAACATTGGTTTTGATATCATATATCCATTTACCCCCCACTGCTCTCTCACTCTGAGGTAAGTTGGTCAGGATAAATGTGTCATTTTCTTTTAGTGATTTCATTTCCTCATCCATTGCAATAACCCATTGTTTGACTCAGATGAAGTCACAGCTTCCCTAAATGTTAAAGGAATATTGCACATTAATCTGTAACAATAGTCAATATTTGTCAGTAGCTGATCCTCACTTTCCTTACCACATACACTGGCACATAAGTAAGCTGGCTTCTTCCTCACTCTTGAAGGATAACGCCTAAGCTCACTGTTGTAGTCTTCTGTCTCTGTTACCACAGGTATAGATACTGGGCTAACGTTAGTATCATGCTTAATTTTGCCAGATTTGTTCTGTACCTCAAAGTCATCATCAGAGACGGTTTCTGTTTGTGTTTCTCTTTCTGAATTGGTCTTGGTCACAAACTTCACAAGTCTAGATTTTTGCACTTTTCCACTGTGAGGGAAATGGACCATGTAGGCTGGACTATTTTTGTCATATCCAACAAAAATTCCCTCCTCACACCTTGAGTCCAGTTTATTTTGTCTTGCTTATAGGCATAGCACACTGACCCAAACTTGTGCATTCTGGACAGGTTAGGCCGTCTACCTGTCAGCATAAGGGTAAGGTGTCTGTTTTGTGCGGTTGTTAAAGCATCTATTCCTTACTACAGCTGCTGTCTGTACTGCATAGGTCCACAGGTCTTTTTGGCATCTCATTTTCTATAAGCATGCACCTGGCCATGTCAAAAAGTGTGCGCCAATTCCTCTCAGCAGTGCCATTTTGATGTGGGGAATACGGTGCTGACTTTTCATGTCTAATCTTATTTACTTCATAGCAATGCTTGGTAATGTTTCCCTGTGAACTCTGTACCATTGTCTGACCTGATACATTTTACTTTCCCGTATGGGGCAGTATCGGCCAAAAATCTCTGTCACTTTTTAGAGTGGCCTTTTATTGTGGCCAGCCTAAGGCACACCTGTGCAATAATCATGCTGTCTAATCAGCATCTTGATATGCCACACCTGTGAGGTGGGATGGATTATCTCGGCAAAGGAGAAGTGCTCACTATCACAGATTTGTTCAGATTTGTGAACAATATTTGAGATAAATGGTTATTTTGTGTATTTAGAAAATTATTTAGATCTTTGAGTTCATCTCATGAAAAATGGGAGCAAAAACGAAAGTGTTGCATTTATATTTTTGTTCAGTGTATGTCCGTAGGACTGCTTAAAATAGTATTCTTCAGTCCCTGTAAGCGAAGATGGCCCAAGAATTTCGTCTCCCACAGTTCATAGTTCTTTTCATCCCCGTCAAACACTAGCCGAGACCAGCGGCTACTGGAACCTGCGCCCAACCTGCTCATGGCGTTAGCTTGGCTTGCTAATCCACCACACGTGCTACGTTGCGACTTTCTATCGGTGGACACAGGGCCGCCCCTCCCTACAGGCCAATCACGCAGGCTGCATGGGGCCCCGCCTTGCGCAGGGGGCCCCGCCCAGAGGGCCTCAGCTGCTGTGCGCAGTTCTCCGCGCACCCCCCGCGAGAGTGAGAGATGACAAGGGGAGCACGTCTGTAATCCGACACCGTTGCAATGAATCGACATCTGACCAATCACGGCTTTGATACGGCCACTTGTGCAGGTGAAGAGATGTCGGTGAAAAGACAGTAGGCTTGTTTTGCCCCTTTCACACCAGCGCTTTTTCAGCTCCGGCTCGGAGCCGGCTCTTAGCTCCGGAATCCGGTTCACTTCCAGCTCCAAAAAATTGTCGGTGCAGAGGCAAGAGCTTCGGAGCTAAGAGGTGGCGTCGCTTACATCTCTCTTACGTCGAGGCGTGCAGGAAACTAAACCCACCTCCCCTGAACATGGGTCGACTGTCATGCCTGCCTACAAGCAGTAGTGCTTATACACACACTTTATAAAGTCAGGCAACACTAACCAGGCTTCGTGTGATTCTGTTTATTTGTACCTTACTTTGACCATCCGTTCAGTGTTATTGATCATTGTGGAGAGAGGCAGACGTTTTGTTTTGTATTGTAGCAGTTATCGGATGGAATCAATACATGGGCTGCACAGGTTGTCGTGTCCGACTATCACAAGTAGAATCATAATAAAAATATGCCGGTAAAATGTGCCTGTAGAAAACGGTTTATGCCACAATAGGATAGCAAGTAGTCAGTTTAGCTTCGGTTGCTATGCTAACATCACCCATTTTATACCAGAGAAACTTTCATAACAGCGTTGTGATGCCAAACAGCGTCAATTCAGACTGACACACATTCAGGGGAACTGGGGATATGTATCAGCTGCTTGTGTGAGTTGGACAGTGAATACTTTAGAGCGGCCGCTGCAGTGTGAGCTAACCGGGAGCTAACGGGAGAATAAACTCCCGTGGAAGAGCAGCCAACACTGCAGCGGTCGGTAAATGCCGCAGAAACACATTAATAAACAATGAACCACGGCACTCTGGAGAAAAGTATAAGGTTGGAGAAGTCGTTATTTAATTTAATCTGGCTTTGTGTGATTAAAAGCAACACGATCATCGACCCGACGCAGTTGTTGTTGTTGTGAGCGCCGTAACGCCGTTGGGGAGCAAATCAGCGATGTAAACTGTGACGTCATGACGCAGCAGCGGCAGCACCCAGTCGGGCTCTGGGCGGTGTGAACAGAGCGGGAGCAGAAAAGGGAAACCGGAGCTGAACCAGAAAAGCTCTAGCTCGGAGCTAGAAAGGGAAAAGCGCTGGTGTGAAAGCCGCATTTGAGACGCGTTGCGGCTCGCCTCGAAAGTAGACGAGAATAGCCGATTGCAGCCGGGAGAGGTCTCAAAAAGCTCGCCTGAAGTCGGACAGCTCGGAGTCGGCTTCTTCTTCTTCTCTCGGTTTTTTGGTGGATTGCAAACAGCTTGAAGGTGCATACCGCCACCTCCGGAGTCGGCTTGACTCGGTTTGCATTTATAAAGAATGCACACATGTGTTTAATCGTAATGTCAGATATGTACTAAGTAAATACATTTGTTCCTGCTCAAGATTAGATTCAACTTTATTGTTATTGCACATATTACAGGTACTGAGACAACGAAATGCAGTTTAGCTTCTAACCAGGTGCAACAAGCAGTAAAGTGAAAAGTAATGTACACAATCTACAGAATAACATATAGAATGAACTGAATGATGAATAAACAGTGAGGGCTATGAATACACTAGATATCAGCCTGTGAGCAGTATGAACAGTGTGTATGAATATGCTAAGATATATAAAGTAGCCTATGAAAACGGTATGCAAGTATAGTATAACATATATAGATATTAATTTCATGATGATAAACATTGTTGAACAATGATGAAACATGGGAATGGATGTGGCGACGTAAAACTGACACAAAACAACAACAAACTTTTGCCGAGCCAATTGGAGAGTTTCATCAGCAGCACGGGGTAAAAACCACCAATGAGCGCTCAGCTCGAGATACCGGCGAGTCGTTTCCCATCAAGCATTTCGCTTCCGCAGCCCGTGGAGAGGAACTGCGCCGCCGCGCCGCGCCTCGCTCTCAAGGCTGCGGGCGTCTTTGTCCCGCGAGATTTCAACGTCTCATATAGGCGAGCATCCATCAAGTCGGACAAAATGACTAACCATCATGCAACGCACTAGCAAGACGTTGATCGCATCTGCGCAGGTCTCGCTTGTCTCAAACAAGCCTAGTTTCAGATTTAAGAAATATCAGTTTTTGAGCATGTCATAAGCATGTTTTGTCTTGACTATATTATAATAAAATAATATAGTATTTATATTATTGAATTGATTATGATTATTATTATTAGTAGAAGTAGTTTATTTGCATTAATTATATTTAAATCTTTTTGAGGCTAGTATTTGGCAGGAAATGCAGACATATTCACCTGTAAACGCATACTGAACGACATACATTTACCATTTACCTCACTGTATAAAAAAGTAACTGTGTTGATAATAATAATAATAATAATAATAAACAGGAATTATATTTGTAAAGTAGCCTACTTTGTTTTTTTAAAAAAATGTTTCACTCCTGTCGGTTGGGGGGGGGGGCCTCATCTCACAATGTCGCCCTTGGGGCCCCAAGTTGGCCAGGGGCGGCCCTGGGTGAACAAACGCCGGAAATACTTATTTGGGTGTCTCTGGGCCCATAACCTGTTAGCAGAATAACCATCACTGTTAATTTTGGCAGCTGTTTTTGATTTAGTCTTAGTCTTTAGATGAAAATGGTTATTAGTTTTAGTCACATTTTAGTCATTTCTATCCTTCATAGTTTTAGTCTAGTTTTAGTCGACGAAAACTCAAAACGTTTTAGTCTACTTTTAGTTGATGAAAAATTACATTTTAGTCAACTTTTAGTCAAAATGTTTTCTCTCTTTAAACCAATTCAGGCAAATACAGGTTTCTGACATTGGAATCAAGGTGACAGCATCAAGTGTTGAAATTCATAAAGCAACATTTCACTCTCTTAACACTTTACTTGTGTAATATCTAGGGATGGGTATTGTTAAGGTTTTCTACGATACTACTAGTCTTATATCGATACTGCTTATCGATCTGGTACTTTAACGGTATTCTTGTATTTACTTTTTGTTATTTTTTAAAGGGAAAAACTAACAAATTGTTAACCGAATTAATTGCTTTATTTAAATGTGAAATAAATGAAATATATATAATTATGTTCAAATATTGTACTGTACTTGAGTAAAATGTGGAGGTACTTGTACTTTACTGGAGTATTTAAATGTTTTGCTACTGTGTACTTCTACTCCACAACATGTATTTAATAGCTTTAGTTACTTCACAGATGTGGATGAATGATGTGAAATCTAATCAAGTGTTAAATCAGACTTTAGTTCCACCTGCTGGAGTAAATTCACAAGCTACCCTGCAGCAGAGTCCTGCATCGGGTCGGGTACCTGCGGGTACCCGACGGGTGACCTGCAAAAAAGGTGATTCGCGGGTGGTATTTTTTCAAACACTTTTTTCCGGGTTCGGTTCCGGGTAAAACAAAGATGATGCGGGTCGGGTCGCGGGTATTGCATAATAAATATATTAAAATAATAGTAATTTAGTTTAATGTTTAAATCTGCAGACCTCTCCCCCGCGGGACCGCGCATAATCATAACCTCTGCAGCGCATCAATCTGCTGCTGTGCGCGCCACATTCGAAATGGCTGAGGTGAAGCTCTCTAGCGGAGAATACAGCATTTTCAATAACACTTCCTCAAGAGCGAAATCCAACGTCTGGGAGGCTTTTTGTGTCATCCTAGATGGAGAAAATAACCAACATCCCACGCTTTCTGAGACAAATATGCAACTGCGTGTGTTAATAATTGCACGTTTTCACTGCTCATAGGCTATGCGGGTTCGGGTCGGGTTGCGGATCTTGTGCCGACGGGTCGGGTCGGGTTGCGGAACTAATTGGCAATATGTGCGGGTAGCGGGGCGGGTTCGGTATTGCACGTCGCGGGTGCGGGGCGGGAGCGGGTCTTGAAAATCAGACCCGTGCAGGACTCTGCCCTGCAGTATACAAAGTCCTTCAACCTTGAAGGACTCCAGCATGTGTCCCTTCTGAACGCTCCGTCCCCGGCAGATCTCTGTGTGCCGGTGCAGCGTGTCTGTGTCCTAACCATCCAAATAAGCGGAGGAATAACGAAACATCAGAGACAGTGGCATTTCATTCAACGGACACTCCCATTGGAGGCGTGGCTTTATTTATACCCCTTATTGAACTTTAACCTCTTACGCTATTGGCTTCCAGTCATGCACAACAAATAACACAAATTGGTAACACATTTACCTGAATGTTAACAAGTGTTGGCTGTGATGCAAGTCAAATGTCAGACTTGAGCTGACCAATAAAATATTATCGTATTGTATCGTATTCACTTCCTGTCTGTCTTCTTCTGTTCATTTATCTGACGTCCAGCACTTTAACCTCTTTTCCTTTCTCTTTCTTGATCCTCCTTAGCAACGGTCATTATAGTCCTTGACAGCGGTCTATAGTAGGGTATTAACAATGTGTCACATGTTCTGAATTAACCAATAAGAATTGAGTTTACAATCAAGCCGTGTAATAAAGCAGATTGATATTTCCCGAATCTACTAGACAGTTTTAGCTGCTCTATTTGGCATTACCTGCTTAGTCATAAATCCAATTACTTTTATTATTTTGAGAAAGCAGTAGTTTTGTCTTGTTCTAACGTGGCGTCTCTTTCTGTGCAGTCATTTATGGATACCCAGTCTCTGGAACGAGTGATTCTGAAGGATCTGGCCTCTGGCAGACAGTACTGTGTGTCAGTCCGTATCTCTGACGTTTGGGCGAGCAGGAAGTCCAACTACAGCCAGCCTGTGTGTGCTTTCACCCTCACCCACTACACTGCAGGTACAGCTCTCTGTGTTCGGGTGCACAGCCCCACTGTTCTGTTCTCTATGTACCACAACATGTTATTGTTCTGCAGTGGGATTATTTTCCAAAGTCCTTATGACTGCTGCTTCATATCCTTTCTGACTCCATGGCGTCCACATCAATAAAGAGTTGTTAGAAAAGCTTTCTCTGACTAGAGTGGTGCAGTAATGGGTCTTAAAACTGGCATTTTACCACTTCCAGTTCACTCGTCTCAAAGTAAATGGTTTGTGTTGGGTTTCCCCTTTCCAGAAGTGTGTTATACAGGTTTTTGTGCATGTAAATTGTCTACAAAGGCCTAAATCCCTGTATCTTTGTTTACTTCTAGAACATAGTGACATCATGTAACACTCACACCTCTATTGGCTAGCTTTTCATCACATTGTACGTGATAGGCTAAGGGACGGGACAGCTCTAAGAAGTTGACCAACCACGACAGAGCCTGCGAGCTAACCAATCAGAGCAGACTGTGCTCTGGTTTCAGACAGAGGGTGAAAAGAGAGCTTTTTCAACATTTAAAGCATGGAGACCTGTCCCAGTAGAGACAATACTGATATGAACCTGAACACTTTTAGAATATGTCCTCCTTATGATGAAGATGATGAAGCTTGCTGTCCTACAAGTCCCTGCATGTTTATGTGTGAATAATCCCATGACCCCTGTCCTTTGCAGACCCCTGGATCTCTGCCTTCTTTATTTTGTTGGTGATATGTGCTCTGGTGGTTTTGGCCCTGATGCTCTACACTGGTTCCATATGTCTGACCCAGAGACCCCTGCCATCCGTCCTGGTGAGTAAAACAATCACTCTAGTTTTTGGTGGTGCAGAATTAATAGTAACAGTTCTTAGAAGGTACCCGGCTGCCCCCTCGTAGCTAAAAAGTACATTACATTTGTTGTTTAAAAGTTTTTATTTGTGTCTCTTTTAGAAAGTGACAAATAGTCAGCAGTAATGACTACAAACTGACATGTATATTAAAAAATTATTCACAAATGACTCCTTGAATAGGTAGTAGGTTTAACTGAATAGGTAGTAGGTTTAACGTTTTGGTTTCTACGCTGAACATTTTACATTTAAATTAGTAATAAGTCAAAGATTATTGGTGGACCTAAAACTGCTATGAGGAATGTATTAGTATAATTAATGGACAAATATTTGAGCGTTGAGACCTATGGTTGAGACATATTGATAACTCCCTCCCTGAAATAATGAATGACAGACGGATAGTAACACGTCAGGGTCCGACACAGTTTTTTTTCCGATTCAATCTAAAAAAAGGTCTTGGTTTTCAGAATATAAAACTATTATTGTTAAATTCAGGGATGCAGTGCCTCCCTTTTTGAAGGCTTTTTTCTCAAAATAGTGTCTCGGCTCAATATTTGGATTTCAGAATCAATTAGGATATCATTGGAAAGCTAGTCATCTCTTCCGTCCAACAGTACGTACAACTTAAAACGTGTTTCTGGGTTGAAGTGCCTGAGTTTGAAATAGCAGGTCATATTATGATTCGCTGTCTGAGAACCCTGTTGGTCTGTACAGAATGTTGCATTTGTGGAATTGGATTGAGGTCAGAAAGTGGAAGATTGGTTTTCAGATTTCAGTGTTAAATGAAACATGTAACATGGCTTTATATTAGGAGAACGTCAGCTCTGAAAACAGATTTGATTTCCTTTAGCACAGCGGTTTTCAAAGTGTGAGGCGCGCCTCCCCTGGGGGGCACCAGAGAGCTTCAGGGGAGGCGCAGCGTGAGAAAAAATAATAACAAGAAACAGTGAAATCTAGCTTCAGCTAACTTTATGCGAGCGGCAACATGGATCGATTTTTAGTGAAGTTACCTAAAGTGAAAGAGGAGACCACGCCTGGCAAAAAACGTCACTTGCACACTTTTGGCTGTCTGTGGAGACCGAGTTACCCCACCTCGCCAAAAAGGCTGTAAAAGTGCTCATTCCCTTCACCTCCGCCTACCTGTGTGAGTGCGGGTTTTCAGCATTGACTTTGATCAAAAGCAAGTACCGGTCAAGCAGGGGCGGATCTACCGGGGTGGCATGGGGTGGCAACTGCCACCCTAAAAATAGCCTTGCCACCCCAGTTGGCAATTTTCAACTTTTGAAGCTTCGGCGGAAGCGTCAGCCAATCAAATCATATGCCAGTACAAGTTCTAGCCAATCAAACTGCGTGATTGTGTGTCCGGGGCAGGAGATTCATGTGATTGGTTGTTGGTCGAGTTTCAGACAAGCTCACTGGCAAGCTTCAACGCACACCGCCGTGTGGACGCTGCGTAACCCCTCCCTGGCGCGAGGAAATGTGATTTCATTTGAACGGGACGGTGCATTCGGTCCCCAAGTAGACGGAAGGAATGAGGTATTTGCGGTCTACACTGACAGAGAAGAGACTGTCAGTTTGGCTGTACTCAGCATGGAATCAAAACGCACTAAAGCTGTTGATCTTAATACGTTTGTGAGGCATTTTGCTGAACAACATGGTAATCGCCACATTCAGCTGTTATAGGCATGCCAACTTGATGCTCTGCTCACGGATGACTCAATGAGCATAACAAACTGTTAAGATACACCTTACGTGTGTAAATTTTATTTATTTTTTTGTGGGGTTCTGCCCCCAAAAAACAGTTTTGATTTAACTAGGCCAGTAGGTAAGGGCATTCCACTGGATAATAATACCCCTGCATTATAGCAACAACAATAATAATAATAATGATAGCTATAATAATTGGGAGGGGGGGTGCGGCTGTTCTTATGTTCTCTGAGGCGAGGCTCACCATCCCACATTTTGAAAACCCCTGCTTTAGCATACACAAAATGTGCTGTTTTATTTGCGGTTTGACTTTTTCTGAGTAAAGTAACAGGAAAGCACTGCAGGTGGAAACACTTGAGCAAAACACACTGTGCACGTGACTTTAGTGGCTGTGGTTGATGTGTGGTGAAAGAAGAGAAGACACTAAGGCAGGCAGCTGCAGAGACCTGCTGTAGCTGGGTGGAGGCTGTGCTTAGTGAGGCCTACAGACCTGGTGACTCTGAAGACCAAAATGCTTTGCAGGGTTTACTAAATGGAAATTGAGGAAGTGAAAAGCTCGACCTTTAAACACTCTTTGCGTATTGTTGTCATGTGCCACTGTAGCTGATGAAGGGAACAACATGTCTTCAGTTGTAAAATGGGACTGCTAGTATCAAAAACACATTGAAAATGTTATTATTAAAGTTGAAAAAAATGTATATATTTTAGTTTATTCAGACACATACCTAAGTACATATTCAGAGACTTAAATATACAGCACTTAATTGCCTTTTCCCTTCTTCACTTTGTTTTATTTTTTTATCTTTAGACAGATTTAGTAGCATAACCAGAGATATCTCATTTAATGTACATATACTATCATTTTGAATAAAGACACAAATGTATTCCTGTGAAAAAGGGGTGAAAGTTACCTTTATTTCAATTCAGTTGACCCAAAGTAACTGTATTTCCATATTTTATTTGGTTCATTTCTTCTGCAACTGATTGATATTTATTTTCCCTTTTTTATTTATCGGCATCATTTTAAATACAGTAAGAGTTAGAACTTCGTTACGAGTGAGTTGTGAACTTGGAAAAAAAAGGGGGAGGGTTAGGTTCAGGGTATTTGACATTTTCCTAAGTGAGATGATTATTTGGTTGGTAGCTTTTGAAACCAGCAATTCATACCAGTCGTTGGATTTCTATACTAACAGCATGCTGGGATGTAAGAAGCGTTGTGTGTTGGCGTGGGTTAGAGGTAACCTTTCATATTTGCGCTGTTTGTCATGCGAGGGGGATTTAAACAGGCTTTTTGTGTACAATAAGTTGCAGTTTCATGTTCCATTATTAATTAGCTAAATCCAAAGAAACACCGAAAGATATGGAAGGGGTTTCCCCTCAGCCCGTATGTGGCTGTAAATGAAATGCCAAGTGTGGAGGCTCACCAACAGTTTATTGTCCAGCACACAGCACTTCCCGGCACTTGAATATGATTCAGCAACATTTACACTGATGGGAAACACGCTGCTTGATCGCACAGAATGAAAGGAAAATGTATGTCTGAACTGAACGGAAATGATAAGTTAGTACTTAAAGGATTGCTACATTACAAGTGTTTAATCAAATAATCACATTTTCTTTTCCATTAACCAGTCTTTAAACACTGCCAGAGCCCATACTAGGGATGGGAATTTGAAAGCAAATTTATATTCGACCCCCAAAAAAACGGTTAACCGAATTTACAGATCCTATAAAAAATGTTAATAATAAATAAATGTTTCAAATAAATATAGAAACCAAGTCGAATTTGTCCAATCTCTATTGAACGGGTGACCACAGTTTGAACAGTTGAGAGCTATAGGCCTACAGCTTTCATGCTTAAAACATAACGGCACGAACACAATAACAAAGATATCAAATATGTATATACCTATATATATATATATATACAAAATCAACAGACACATTTATACATATGCTCACATTTAGACATAAATAAAAGCACAACAATCAATATATACCAAATAACAGTCACTTCAGTAACTTAGAGAAATGTGCATTAGTGCAATATTGTCCATAGCAGCTTAAAAAGTGTATGGGGCTGGATGTGAGTGTCTGAGTGAGTGGTGTTAAAGTCCATGTCCAGTGGGGGCAGGGGGGAGAGAGTTCAGCCTCCTGACAGCCTGGTGTAAAAAAGTGTTCTTTAGTTGGGTGGTGCTCGACCTCAGGCTGCGGAACCTCCTCCCTGAAGGCAGGAGGGTGAAGAGGCAGGTGGAGGGATGGGTGGGGTCACCAGCGATGCTGAGTGCTCTGCAGGTGATGTGGGTGTGGTAGAGGTCCAGGAGTGATGGGAGTGAGGCCCCGATGATCCTCTCAGCTGTGTTCACGACGCGCTGCAGGGTCTTGCGGTTGGATGCTGTGCAGCTTCTGAACCACACGGTGATGCAGCTGCTGAGGATGCTCTCGATGGCGGCTCGGTAGAAGGAGAGCATGATGGGGGAAGCTCCTGCTCTCTGAATGCGTTGCATAGGCTAGATTATTACAACAGAACAGAGATCAACAACATATAACGGGGCCTATGCACAGTATGCAACTATTTTAAGACTCATTTTTGTTTAAGAGAATAAGCATGTCTACCTGCTCAGGGGAGAGGCAGGTGCGGAGGCCAGCTGTAGAGAAGACCCTCTCAGCTGGAACGGAGTTTGCGGGTATAGCCAGGTATTCCTTCGCCAGGACACTGAGTTTTCTGTTGGGTGGGATGCACGGCCCACTGAAATAGAGTTCCACTTCATTGTGGTCTGGGTCTTCAGTGAAGTAGTCCTCCCCAAACAGGGTGTTTAAACACATGGCCCTGACTGGTTCTGGCTGTCTGACTGTGGCCGTGCTGGGGCCCTCAGCCTGGAGCCCATGGCCACCAGCAGCAGCAGCACTGGTCCTCCTGTCGGGCGCTCGCTTATACATTTCAGACGATCTCCGAGCAGAGAGTTTGCGCTACAAAACACAGGTGTTTGTGTCGGGGATCCAGCGATGGATAAGATAAGATATTTAATTAATCCATTTGATAATATGTAATCAACTCAGGCACCCCTCCCATAAAAAAATAAACTCTTATTCCAATACCTGAATCATTACGAATATTCGATTAATCATTCCCATCCCTAGCCCATACTGTGTTCCCTTTAGTGTTTACTTCCTGTCGGTCTTCTTCTGCTGTTCCCTTTAGTGTTTACTTCCTGTCGGTCTTCTTCTGCTGTTCCCTTTAGTGTTTACTTCCTGTCGGTCTTCTTCTGCTGTTCCTTTTAATGTTTACTTTCTGTCTGTCTTCTTCTTCTGACGTCCTCTATCTCTTACCCTCTTACCCTCTTTCCTTTTCTTGTGCTCTTTCTCTTTTCTTTTCTGGGGACAGTCTAGCCATCGTCAATCCACAGTTTGGTGCTCTTCACAAATATAATAATGAATATTCCAAAAGTATTCCATAATGTTTTCTGATGGAGGAAACTAATGTTTGTTTTCCACAGCTGACGTTAAACAGACCAGACTCCTTTATGTGGATATGACTGCACATCCTTGATCAGAGAGTCTTCTTTAGCAATGGTCTGCTAGACACAAATAACAGACCTCTGGAATGTTTTACATTCACCAATCAGCTTTGAGTATTCAACTAATCTGTGTAATACACTTAGATAAGATTGACTGGAGAAAAAAATCTAATCCAAATTGCATTGATAATCTACACTTTTCCCTTAACTGTAATGCAACCTTTAATAGCAGGAACATACTTGTGATATGACTTGATCAAAATGTAAGATGATATGAAGTCTCAGGTCAGGATATGGACTCATGCTAATCCTAACCCTGCCCCGAACACATCATTAGGCTCTGGGAACCGGTGTAGGACATTGTCAATAAGTGGTTCATTCAAATATGTGGAAACATAGAGCTAGGTGTAACATATCGGATCCAATGTTCAATATAATACTATTTTAACTAAATAAAGAGACAACAAATATCCTTTCAACTGATGCTTCATTTTGCAACCAATTGTTATTTTTCAGTGTTTCTCTTTGTATATGTTTGCTAAATAAATGAATACAAATAATAAGTTGTTTTCTTAGAATGCATGTCTCACCAGCAACAAACTGTGTGCAGAAGTTTTAAATCAGTCAATGTTCCACCGAACAGACTTCTCATAGATTGCAAAATGTATTCCTTTTGCATCAAGAAGCAGAGAAGTGGTACTATGAAGAGGTCATTTGCACGTGCTGCTATGTGACTATTGCTCATGCACACATTGCAATGTGGATGCTGAAACAAAAAGCATCATTTCCTGCTCACTAGTGGAAAATGTACTTCCTGTTAGCTGTTTTAAGAGTTCAGTTGCTGTTGAACCAACCTGTTGGTTTTAACATGTTCCTTTCCTTCTCTCTCTGTGTGTCAGAGGTCCATCCATCACATAGAAGAAAGGACAGTCGTCCCCTCCTGCAACTCGTCCTTGTCTTCTCGCTTGAATCTTGAACCAGCAGCGCCCCCTTCAGGCGAAAAGAGCAGCTGCCACAGCTCGGACGAGAGCGATGAGGAGGAGAGTGTGACGGAGACGCCACGGGGGCGCAGAGGAGGAGGGTGGTATCAAGTGAGAGGAGGCTCTAACCCTCTCTCTTCCTCCTCTTCATCCTCTGGGTCTGCTCCTTTATCCCCACAGCCCCTGCCAGGGCAAACAGTCCGCTATAATACCTCCCCTCCAGCAGAGACATGTACCAGTGCTGGACTACATCCTGGCCCCCCCAGCCCCACAGACACACACTGCTCCACCATAGGGACGAAGGTGCAGGGAGGGGGGGGGCAGCCAGGAAGTGAATCTCCTCACATTGACTTTCGGCAGCCACGGGGAGGGGGAGGAAAAGAAATCACATTTTGACACAGTAGAAGTGGAGCCAGAGGTGGAGGCACAAGCTGCGGACAACAGGGAGGTTGCCATAGAAACTGTTTCCTGCCCTCGTGATGAAGATGAGGAGGAGGAGGATGAGCAGTCTGGGTATACGCGGCGGTGATGGTCCTGGGGTTTCCCAACAGGAAGTAACTGGGTTTCATTTATTTGTATAATTTCATAATGTGTTAGCAGCGGTGTAACTGCAGGTCAGGCAGCAGCAGACTCTGAGGCTGAGAGCAGCTATCATCCCCTCCTCTGGGTTTTCCCTTTTTTTAATTCATTGTTTGAATCGGTCAGGTGCCTTCAAGCGACCACAAAAAAATCAATAACAACAGTACTGTTTGTGCACGAGGCGCGTCTCTTGATAAAGCTTTGTGTAAACTGCAGTGCCTCCTCTGCAGCTGAAAGGCAGAGGAGGCACTGCTCACTGTCACGAGTTGATATCTGTCTGTTATTTTAGTGCTGTCACGTTACAGATATATTGATGCTGCAAATGTTGGATCATGTATCATGATTTCACATTAGCGGTTTCCTTCCAGGGCATGATTCCAGGATTTCTCCCCTGGAACATTTGGTTGTGTATTTAATGCAAGATCCAAGCGTCAGTAGCAATGTGCTGAGCATCGCTGGTTGCTTCTGTTTGAAAGTGCTTCCTTTCTGCAGGGTGCCAAAACTGGGACATGGCCTGGAGAAAAGTCGCCATGTCACAACTTAAGTAGGAATCTTTCGACGTCAATGCCTTTCAATCAAAGAATGAGGAATACTTTTAAATGGAGGTTATTGTGTACATGTTGAGCTCATCCTCTCTGTGAGCTAAATAACAAATGAGAGAGAGACGGTTTTTCAAAACATTTCATCCATTGTATTGTACTCAAGATCAGGGATTGATGATGAGAACGTCTGAATTTAACTCGCACTGAGAACAACTTGTAAAAACGGCTAGATAGTATTTAGCAAAAAAAGGTCCACATGATGGTTACTGTATATCTTTGGGTTTTTGTTTTTTATGTATGCATTCTCTTCAGCTCTTAACTCTGAACCTGTGAACAATGAGACTAAAGATGACACTATTAAAGCGGCCCTATTCTTCTTTTTAGGGTTTTCCCTTTCCTGTAGTGTGTTATTAGTGCGTGGTGTGTTTGTGCACGTTAATGGTCTGCAAAGGCTACAATTGCGGTGAAAAGAGGTGCTGCAGCACAGGCAGTATGACAAAGAGAAAGAGCTTTTTGAACATTAAAGCATGAAATACATACATGTCACAAATAAGAATCTGAAAAGAGCATAACAGGGCCTCTTTAATGCCGCTTTATCTAAATGAAAACAAATGGATCAATCAATTTAAAACCATTTGGAAATAATTGTCAGGTGAATAATGAAAACAGCTGTTTTGCACACAATGGAATTTTTAGCATCTGTGAAACTCCAGTTAGTCAAACTGGTTCTCAGTGAGAGGACAGGAGAAATTTGAGCAGGAACATGTTTCATCACGTTTCTGTTACATGTATGAACTCTGAGCCGGGCATCTGATGATCATGTTTAGTTATGACCGGTGATATTAGTGAATGAATGTGACACACTAACAACTGTAAAATATTCTGTTTTTATTTTGCCATATTTTATTTTTCTGTGCAAATACAGTCATATTAACATTGCGCTTGTTTTAAGTTACACATTGTGTTTAGGTATTACATGCAAGTTATTGTATTTAAACACAAATAATCGAACAAATTCCATATGTTACATTCTTGTATTTTTATATCTTGCCCTATTCAAAAAAACGTATTCATGCTCAAACCTGTACATTTCACATAAATAAAGTCACAGTTTCAATAGCATGCCGAGTTTTCTTGTTTGTATTCTCCCAGTAAAAGTGTCATTTCTTCAGGAGAAAGATCAAAAAGCGGACAAAAGAAAGTTCAAAGTAACTCCGGATCAGACAGCAGGTTCTGACTCCGGTGTGAGACAGAGCGCTCACACTCACTGCATGATTAGAAGAGAACACACAGGGAGGGACTTCTGGGGAAATAGAAACTCAACTGTTCTCATAATAACACCGTGTATGTTTCCCAACCCCCACGCATACCCCCCTCCCTCCCATCCCTCTATATGTTGTGCTCTCTAACCCTAACCAGCCTTATCTGCCTTTACCTGCGAGCCATACCACGTCCATGGAGCACGATGAAGCTGTGGATGATGCTTCTGATTCTGCTGCTACACCTTGGTAATGCTCCCTGGATGACAGGTGGGGAGGAATATGGGGTTATAAATCAGGTTAATGTGTGTGTGTGTGTTTTTGTTTTTAAATCAGCTGCCTGTCTTTGTTTGTACACCTTTGGACTGACCTATGTGTGCATGTATGATGGCAGGATCAATGAACGCATGACATTCTGTTAAACATATTTGTCGTGGTGTGAAGTAACATCTTGTACTTGAGTATTTCAATGTTTTGCTGCTTTGTTCTTCTACCCCACTCCAATTCAGAGGTAAATGGTGTACTTTTGCTCCACTACATTTATATTTTATATTTTGTATTTGTATATATATTTGTATATTTTATATTTTAATACCTTTAGTTACTTTACAGATGTGGATGAATGATGTGAAATATAATCAAGTGTTAAATCAGACTTTAGTTCCACCTGGAGTAAATCCACAAGCTACCCTGCAGTATACAAAGTCATTCAAACTAGCTGCACCTTTACCAGCTTTGAGAACACTTTCATGATCAATCATTATAAAACATATCATATATATTATTCTGCATAATGAGTACTTTTACTTTTGGTACTTTAAGTATATTTTGAACAGGAAATGTTTGTGTTGTGTGTGCAGAATGTAGATTCAGCCCTGTTTGGTTCAAAGTGTCACTGTCCCTTTAAATCCGGGTTGATTTCCTGTCCTCCTGCAGTGGTGTGTGTGTCCCTCCCCGCTCCTTCCAAAGTCTCCATCTCCTCCCTCAACATGGAGCACACTCTCAGCTTCCTGCCGGGCCCCGGGACCCCCCCAGACGCCCGCTTCACTGTCCAGGTCCTCCGCCTCAGGTATTCAGTCGCTGGGCAACATAACGAGACAGTGAGACAGACTCAGCAACAATATACTCAACACCAGTGGTGTAATGTAACTAAGTACATTTACTTAAATACAGTACTTAAGTAGAAAATTAGGTACTTCAAATTATGCTACTTTATACTTTTACTCCACAACATTTTGTTGTCAAATGTTGTACTTTTTACTCCACTTGACTTTATTTGACATATTTAGTTACTTTGCAGATTAAGGTTTATAAAAAATATAAATAGACTACCCAGCAGTGTATACAGTCATTCAATTAAACCCCACCCTCACCACGTACAGCATTGAAGCGATGAACACATTAATGAACCAATAATTACAATTATTACAAAATATCGGGGCTAACTGTGCCTTTCTGCATTAAAAAAAATCGTTTTTCTTTTGGTACTTAAAGTATATTTTAATTTTTTTTTAAACTCAGGTACAAATTTGAATGCACTTAGTACTTGGTGGAGAAACCCTTGTTGGACACACAGAGGTCAGACGCTTCTTGTAGTTGATCTCCAGGTTTGTGCACATCTCAGGAGGGATGTTGGTCCACTCCTCTCTGAAGATCCTCTCCAAATCCTGAAGGTGTTGAGGCTGATGCTTGGCCTCTGGAAGCTTCAGCTCCCTCCACAGATTTTCTATGGGATTAAGGTCCGGAGACTGGCTAGGCCCCTCCATCACCTAAATGTGCTTCTTCTTTAGCCACTCCTGTTACCTTGGCCGTATGTTCAGGGTCATTGTCCTGCTGGAAGACCCATCTATGACCCATTTTCAGTGTCTGAGGAAAGGAGGCTATCGGCCAAGATGTTACAGTACATGGCCCCGTCCATCCTCTCCTCGATGCAGGGAAGTCCTCCTGTCCCCTTAGTGGAGAAACACCCCAAAGCATAATGTTTCCACCTCCATGCTGACGGTGGGGATGGTGTTCTGGGGTTATAGTCAGCATCTCTCTTCCTCCAAACACGGTGTGTCGAGTTGATGCCAAAGATCTTGATTTTGGTCTCATCTGACTACGTCGCCTTCTCCCAAGCCTTCTCTGAATCATTCAGATGTTCATTGTCAAACTTCAGACGGGCTTTCATGTAATTCTTGAGCAGGGGGGGGGGGGGGGCTTCAGCCGCTGCAGGATTTGATCCATTATAGTGTAGTGTGATACCAATAGTTTTCTTGGTGCCTGTGGTCCCAGCTGCCTTGAGATCAGTAACAAGTTCCTCCTGTGTAGTTCTGGGCTGATACCTCACCTTTCTCATGATCATCAATACCCCACGGGGCCAGATCTTGTGTGGAGCCCCAGACCGAGAGCGACTGATGCTCATTTTCTTTTTCTTCCATTCCCGAATAATCACACCAACAGTTGTCTCCTTCTCACCAAGCTGCTTTCTGATGGTTTTGTAGCGGATCCCAGCCTTGTGGAGGTCGACAGTCCCTGAGGTCCTTAGACAGTTCTTTAGTCTTGCCCATGGTGGAGAGGTTGGAATCTGATTGGTTGATTCTGTGGACAGGTGTCTTTTATACAGGTAACAAAGTTGATATGAGGAGTACTTTCTTAAAGGAAGAAGACTTATGTAACCGGTCTGTGGGAGCCAGAATTCTTGTTTGTTGCAAGGGGATCAAATACTTATTTCACACAATTAAATGCAAATTAATTTATATCTCTTATATGATCTACATTTCTGGACATTTTGATATGTTGTCTCTCATTAGTCAAATAAACCTACCATTACAATTATAGACTGTTCATTTCTTGGTAAACTTACAAAATCGGCAAGTGATCAAATAATTATTTCCTCGACTGTGTGTTGCCTTCAACCACTGTAGATGTTTAAGGTTGTGCTCATTTGCCCTTATATACAGATGGGTAGTTGAATCTACAGTAATGCATCATATTCGATCTAATCATGTTGGTAGCTTTGTTGCTGTCCTTTGTATTTTTTAAAGTAAACCTTTCTTGAGTTTCTGTTCTCAGCTTTGTGACAATGCTTTCTCCAGCTGATCTCTTTCAGCTGAATTTATCGCAAAGATTGAAACAGAAAGGTTTTGAACAATGTAGTGGAGTATAAAGTACAATATCTCCCTCAGGAACCTAAGTATTGAAGTTGTACTAAGTTTCATTCTACTTTTGAATAAAAGTTTCATTTTTGTTTCTTTTGAACCTTCCTAACTCTTTGACACAGCACTTTCCTTTTTCAGTAACTGTGTACTTGTAGCAATAACATAACAAGTGTGAGTTCCATCATGTATCAGGATGACTCATGCAGTGTTTGTTATCTGTGCTAAGTATAATACTCATTACTCATTACACTGTGCTGAAAGTCATGTTTTACGATGATACATTATCGGCCCCCTCTTCGTGCTGCAGATAGCTATAACAAGCTTTCCCCTCTGGGGCCACTCATTTAAAAGAAGCCCGTTCGCCACTTGAGTTTTAAAAATGTCGCCCATTTTCCAAGATGGCCGCCATTTCAAGCCAAGTGAAACAGTATTTTACCACAGAGTTTGTCAAACACCAACTATAATCTTATTTCCATGTTTAAAAGACATACCATATATTCTATTAAATCTAATATACTTTTTGAATATAATATATATATAAATTATCTATTATCTGCTGCACTATCTTTCTCTCCCTCTGGAGGAAGAGCCAGTGGAGACTGCTGGCAGCGTGCACACAGCTGACGGCCGGACAGAAGTGTAACCTAACCCGAGCCTTCAAGGACCGCTATGAACAATACCAAGCCCGAATCCAGGCCTTCACCCTCAGCCAGACATCCAACTGGACTGTGTCGGAGAAGTTCCTGCCTCTGACAGACAGTGAGACACACTCACATTCATACTGAAGATTTAAAGTTACACACAATCAAACAAAAAGTCCTGAGTTGTTCTGACTGCAAGGTAGACATGATAACCTGATGGGTCCAGATAAAGATATGAAGTGCACATTAGCTTTCTATTTATTGGAAATGTAGTGTCCAACATGTGAATGCAGGACATCTTTGCTTCAGTATTTTTACTTTATGATTATTTGACCTGCCATGAATCTCCCAGCAGTAGACTGACAGTAAGTGAGGTTCATGTCTCCGCAGCGGTGCTGGGACCTCCGGATGTGTCTCTGTCCGGCTGTGGGGACTGTTTGCTTCTGCGGCTCGGAGCTCCTATAGCAATGGAGTTCAGTCCAACATACAGAGTCCATGTGCAAAGGACCAGGGATGGTGTACAGGTAAGAGGTGAACGTAGCCTCCGGGTCTAAAAATATCAATCTCAAAGAACTATCTCAATTGCTAGTTTAAAGTCTTGTTTAGCCCAATTTGGTAGAAAGACGATAAAGCAGCATATGCTAACGATATAAAGGTGTAGCAGTCTTTAATCTCTCCCCAGCTCCACTCATTTGCCTAAATATGGTCTTCTGGATCCTAATACCAAATGTAAGGTGTTTATATGCCAAATGTAAAGCACTGCCTAGCAAAATGATGGCCCCTCCCACTTTCAGTTAAAAACAAAGAATTGAAAGTAAAAGGAAAGATCTGTGTCTTTAGGACCTCGACGAAAAGCATAGGAAATGAGACACAGTCAGTCAATACATGTTATGCTACGCTAATCGCATGCTATGATGTTAACGCCATTCATCAAAGTAAACAGTTGTAATACAAAAAAGTGGTAACTGTAGAAGCTGCATTGAAATATATAAACCACTGACAAGCCAAATACATTCCAGTTAAGTGTTAGCCTGCTGCCTGACACTATGGATTTTAATGTAACTATATATCAACGCTGATCATGTGTCCCCACTCCCCAGTGACATTATGTTATCGTCTGACTGACCATGCTATTTGGGCTGGTTGTAGATATTTCAAAAAGCCCACTTATCTTCATTTTTGATGTGATTAGCGAAAACCTAAGAATCTTTAGTAACCACCAGTCAAATGACAGGGAATGTTATCATCAAAAAGGGGCGGGCCATGACGTAGAGGAACAGTACCCTGATCTGTTGTTCTCGTGCAGCATTCAGATGTCTTGTTCACACATTGTAGAAGAGGACCCACACTAGACTAAGAGTTGGTTTCCCACAGGATATAGAATGTTGCTTCTCGCCCCCGAGCGTGGCTTTGGTGGCAGATTAGTTTTTTTGTTTTGGGTCTACATGCTTGTATAGCACAATTCATATAGCATAGAATGGGTATTGGGCATTCAAAAGTAAAAAAAAAAAATAGTGCAAGGAGAAATAGACATATAATAGTGGAAGACAATGGTGCAAGGGACACAGTGGTGAAAAGTCAAATAATTGTTCCCTTTCTTCTATATGTAAAGATTCCCATGCTTTTACTGCCAACAATGCTGGCTTACTTTTACGATTGATGAATAGTAATCTTGAAAGATGTTTTCAGAACAAGTAGCCAGCATTTGCTAATTCTTATGCTATATAGACTTTCAAAAATGTTCTTGATTGTCTTTATAAGCTGTATTATCAAATATGTTTTGCGGCTCCAGACAAACCTTAATTGGTGTCAAAGGGGGAACAATGGATGTTTGATGATAAAGGTTGCTGACTCCTGTTTTAGGAAGATGGCCCAAATAAAGCTAAAGTGCAAAAAAGCTAGCATATTAATCCAATCCAATCCACTTTATTTCTCTAGCACATTTAAAAACAACAGAGTTGAACAAAGTGCTATAGTGTACATCATCAACTGTATAAAAACATAGCATAAATACACTGAACAAAAATATAAATGCAACACTTTTGTTTTTGCTCCCATTTTTCATGAGATGAACTCAAAGATCTAAAACATGTTCTATATACACAAAATAACCATTTCTCTCAAATATTGTTCACAAATCTGAAAAAATCTGTGATAGTGAGCACTTCTCCTTTGCCGAGATAATCCATCCCACCTCACAGGTGTGGCATAACAAGATGCTGATTAGACAGCATGATTATTGCACAGGTGTGCCTTAGAATGGCCACAATAAAAGGCCACTCTGAAACGTGCAGTTTTGCTTTATTGGGGGGGTCTGGGGGGGTCCGAAAACCAGTCAGTATCTGGTGTGAGGGTTAGGGTTAGGGTTAGGGTTAGGGTAATGTTGTGAATCGAGTGGCCCATGGTGGTGGTGGGGTTATGGTATGGGCAGGCGTATGTTATGGACGACGAACACAGGCCACTTGATTCACAACATTACCCTAACCCTAACCCTACCCCTAACCCTACAAACAAATAAATAAACACAAGGATAATTGTGTTATTGTTGAGTAAATAACAGTGTGTGGTTTAGAAAAGAATACAAAATTAGAAGGAAAAAACTATGAAACAATACAGATTTCAGTATTCTGAGCTCCACTCTCCCCATAACTGACGGCAACAAAAGTCCTACATTATTTAATTAACATAAAGAAGTAAAAACAATAAGTGTGGCTTGATATTGAGTAAGAAAAAGGTTGATAAACGCTGTGAGAATGGATCTGCCGAGAGCGTTTCGCCGCGATCCCAACTCGTCTATTACTAACGTTCAGGGAGCTCTATGCAAGTCAATGGGACGCCCTGCCCGTTGAAAACTGACTCTCAAGGGGTACCCTGTGCGTAATAGAGTGCCGGGGAGGGGCCCTGACCGACCGTCAACATGTGACGGGTTGGGAGTGAGAACGTGTTGCTACATGACTTAAAAACAATACAAAACACTAGTAAGATAAGAACCCAAATTTAAAAGCACAAGTGTCACCTGATCTGTAAATGCCAGGGAAAAGAAGTGGGTTTTTAAACGAGATTTAAAAACAGGCAGAGTTGGAGGAGCAAGTCTAACCTGGAGGGGTTATCGTTCCATAATTTTGGAGTTGCAACAGCAAAGGCTCTGTCTCCTCGCTGCTTTAACCTTGATTTAGGGACGACCAGAAGTAATCTGTCAGCAGACCTATCAACAGAGATTATGGATCATTTTGCCCCTGTGCCATGCATGTTTACACCTCTTATTTCAGGCTGCACGTGCTCAGATTATATGAAACTCAGAGTGCTATGAAAGGCCGTCAGGATAATGAGTGAGACAGTGTGCAGGCGTTTCTCTGGCTCGTGTTTTTCATCCTTTGTGGCTTCACCCACGTCTTCCTCACACCGGCTCATGTTTGTCTTTATTTAGGTCAAAACAACTAGTGAAGCAATTTATATATGACATTCAGCAGACATGGGTAGCCTTTTATTTTCTTTAATCAAGCATATGACTAAAAACAACGAGTGGCCATACGGTAGAATCACAGATTTGTTTTCACTCATCAGTGATTCAACCTGTTTTTGCTTCTTTGCATTTCCTGTACTAACATCTGGTGTGTGGCAGCTCTTTCTTGGGAAAGAAATACTTTGACACAGGAAGTGACGCACTGTATATAGACTTTACCACATCCACTGACACATATCTGGAATTGTACTTCGCAGAAATGTATAGTTACGATGAGCTTGTACAATTTTATTTGTATTGTTGTTTTTTATATGTATTTTTTGATGTCTTGTAAATCACAGTGTTGAGGAAACTGCTATCTAAGTTTTGCATACCTTACATAATCACACCGTAGGTGTATATGTTAAGGCAATACATCTTTGAATATTGAAATATTGAAACAGTGACAGCTGAATAGAAAAAGAAGTAAAAAGCGCCACCTACAGAGACAGTTCTCTTTTAGTAACTCTTCCAACTGACAGCATAAATAGGCCACAAAAGAACATAAACAGAAGAAAATGTACAAATCACAATTGAATACATTTCTTTGAATACAAAATGGTGGCAGCATATTCTTGCCACAAAATCATGAATATGGTTATTTTTTTGTTATGTTTTACTTAAAAACTGATATATTGGATATATAAATCCTTGACAATAACTGCAAGTTGCATAGGGGCCAGACTATATAAAACAAACATACTGTGGGCCGTCGTATATCTCAGTTGGTAGTGCTGACGGCCCACCTACTGGGGCTTGGTCCCTAAGTGAAGGACCCAAGTTTGAATTACGGGACCATCGCTCTGACTCCCCCTTTTATAGCTGTCACTCAAATAAAGGCACCCAAAAAAAAACATACAGTACTTAAAAGTGAAGATGTTCCATTTCTAACCCTGTGTGTGTGTGTGTGTGTGTGTGTGTGTGTGTGTGTGTGTGTGTGTGTGTGTGTGTGTGTGTGTGTGTGTGTGTGTGTGTGTGTGTGTGTGTGTGTGTGTGTGTGTGTGTGTGTGTGTGTGTGTGTGTGTGTGTGTGTGTGTGTGTGTGTGTGTGTGTGTGTGTGTGTGTGTGTGTGTGTGTGTGTGTGTGTGTGTGTGTGTGTGTGTGTGTGTGTGTGTGTGTGTGTGTGTGTGTGTGTGTGTGTGTGTGTGTGTGTGTGTGTGTGTGTGTGTGTGTGTGTGTGTGTGTGTGTGTGTGTGTGTGTGTGTGTGTGTGTGTGTGTGTGTGTGTGTGTGTGTGTGTGTGTGTGTGTGTGTGTGTGTGTGTGTGTGTGTGTGTGTGTGTGTGTGTGTGTGTGTGTGTGTGTGTGTGTGTGTGCAGTTCAATCTGAGCCTGCCTTACAAAGAGGAGACAGTGATCACCTACCTGCAGCCAGGTGTGGAGTACTGTGTGACCGTCTCCATCTGGTCCGTCTTCAACAAAAACACCGTCTCCAGTGCTCCTCACTGTGCCTTCACCAGTCCCCCCCCCTCCAGGATCTCATGTACGTAGCCTCATTCTCTCAAACAGACACACAATAGAACGGTACAGGTAATCCTCAAACCCAGAAAGGAGTTGGCGTGTTACTAACGTTTTTGGTTGGAATGCCTAAAATAAGGACTGTGGTTAACACAAGCTGAAGAAATTTGAACATTTTGTTCTACATAAAATATGTCAGTAAACTTTCCACTGGTGAATGTCTGAAGCTTCTATTTGTCATAAAAAATGGCTGTTGCTAACAAGCGACTAAATAAACGTGTATCACGCAGAACATTAGCCGCCTTTAGCTCACCGATGATGCATACAACCGTGATGATGTTCATTTATAGCACCGATGTCCCTCCCGCCCCTTATTGGTCCCTGAGGAGGCCTCTGCTCAGGTGCTGTGGGTGTGTACAAACTGCTTGATTGACATCTCCCTTTCTCTCATATTGTAACACCTCTAAAGGCCAGACAGGAAGTACTCACATCTGTTATGTTAGTAACATTAGTAACACTTCACTGTGTTATACACTCAAAAATATGAAACATTTATCTTTAATTAAATGTATTTGTCAACAGGTTCCACGTATATGTATTAAGTTAAAAGATTACATTAAAACAATTATTAAGTTCATCTTACTTAATGAACTTGTTTAACAGGAACACAATTGTCAAATATTACTGACCTTAAATAGTACATACTCAGAGGCAACATATGTTATGCTAGTCCCTTCAACATCTTATTTGTAGTAGTAAAATAATATATTTGAGTTAAAGAAACATTATATTTTCATCCAATTTATTTTTTACTAATTACTTTAACATGTTTGTAGTTTGTCAACCGGTTCCACACAAATTAATTTGTTTGTAAACCCTAACATTTTGGTGCATTTACAATAAGTAAAAAAACATTTCTTGCACAAAAAATATTCGAGTGCACTTCCAAAAAAATAAATAATCCAATCTCATCAACAGATCTGACACAAATTGGTAAAAGCGTCAACACATAAACAATCTGGAGGGAGAAACTAGGGACCTCCCTAGTTTTTTGCAGAACAATAACATCAGACACAGGCCTCTGACTCTTGGAACAGCTAGGAAATTAGGGATACACAATGTATCTGCTTACATTTTCTCTCAAAGAGTATAGGGTTTGTATGAATGGAAAGTCCTACATTCGAAATCTTACATTATTACAATTTTATAAAAGTAGTAGCAAAATACAAGAAGTAAAAATACTTGTGCAGAACTTTCAGAAACTGAACTTTATATCCTCAGATATGAGATCTATTAAAAGTGGGAAGTGAATGGTTTGAATATGCCAGTGTTCCTCTCCAGTGTGTGTTACTACTGGTTAAAAGGCTGAAAGGGGAACTGAACTTGAGTGTTAACGGTTCCTCACAGAGATGTAAATGTGAAACACTTTGTAAATAAACACTTTATAGGCCCTGACACTCCAAACCAACATCAAAGATCTAGTTTCAACAGAGCCGACTGTGTTGCCTCTCATTACTGCGTCTTGGCCAAAAAGTCGCACCTGAGCACATCAGAAAGACGACAGCTAACAATCAGTCTGTATTCGGCATTTAAAAATACAAAGTGAAGGCCTAACAAGTGTAATACATCTTGATAGATGGCGGCTGGTGGAATTTTTTTCTAGGTAGGGCTGTGCCACATGCAATCAATTTCAGCAAACATCCCAGTATGACTTAATACAAAAAAAACTGGAGTTTTCCGTGTTCATTTACCAGTTTTACATTTTAATGCCTGCATAAACAATTTAATCATTTGAGACTGAGGACTATGTACAAAAACGTAAAAACAATGGCATTAGCAATAATTGCATACATATATGTATATATATATATGATGTATATATATATATGTGTATATATATATATATATTACAGAACAACGGTATAATCAACAGTAATACAAAAAGCTGAAGATGTAACAAACGAATAATGATTATTATTATTCTTAAAATCAATGTAGTGTACGTCGTCTTTGACGGGCCTTTAAAAACGGTGGCGGTCTTCAGGTGCTCCTCCAGCACAGTGTGCAGGGAGAAAACAAAATCCACCAATCCCCTGAAAATGCCAGGGTTGACTGAAGGGTCAGTCTCGTCATGCCCACGCAAAGCCAACTCAAAAGCCCCACAAAACGTCATTATTTTGGATAAAATGCCTGTTTTTATCCACCTCCTCATTGTGTTCACAATCTTGTGGCCGTCGTCCAGCTGCGTAGCAGCTGCTTACTTGGGGCGCTAAAATAATCGCCCCTTCGGTAATAGTTTTGAGGATGCTGATTGGCTACATTTTATGACATACATTCATATCTTGAATCAGCAATTGGCTAACCTGCTACAGAGACCCGCCTCTGTGGGGCGATTTCTCCATCGCCCCAGCACAGTACTTCAGTCATACAGTGTTACTAGGAAAAGCGTATATTTTGCACAAATTATTTTAAAATCATATTTTACACATATTTCTGGGTGCATTCCATATTTTAAACACAAAAATATTGACAATATATATAATTAATTAGTATTATTATTATTATTATTATTAATGTGTGCAACATCTGTGGCTGTTCTCTAGGATTCTCAACTGAATGTGCTGAATTTGCTAAATGTTCGTGCAATTTGAAGGCTTCTAATCTAATCTTTCCACAGGTCATGTGATTTGTGATACAAAATAAATCCCAAATTGGGATCAATAAAGTATATTTTATATAACGAGAAGTGTACAATATTTAGAAGAGATATTCAGTGTGTGAGCATGATACATGTTGCTGTTCTACCGTTCACAGATGTTGTGATGCTCGGCCTGCTGGCTGCAGTCTGTGCTCTGGGGCTGCTGCTCATTCTGCTGCACTTCTACGGTCTGCAGGGATTTAAAGTACTGAGAAAATGCCTATCTACAACTCTGGTAACAGAACAATCCCATGTTCATCTTGGCTTTAAATTTTTCACTCAAAAAAGTTCTAGAAGTTTATCAAGTGTATTTTATGTGTTGTCCTCAGTTATCTAGATCTGTATGATGAATTGATTCCCAAAGAAGCTCAAACTTTGATTATTAATGTTCAGATAAAGCATTTGATTAGGAAATGAATCGATGTCAAACAAAATAATATTATCAACAACAATGACAATGCTAACATTTGGGGTTTAGCAAGTAAATGTTAATTATCTTAGTTTAGCATGCTAGCATTATCTCTAACCACAAAGTACAGCAGAGGTTGATGGAAATATTTCTGGTGGAGCTGGAGGTAAAGTCAGAGTATCCACCCTCTCACCCTCCTTCATACTTGAGATATTTCAGTGTTGACCAAAGTGGTGCCTATGCCTGGCGACATGCAGCTAGCATCGCTAAGAACAACAATGTGCACAGCTGCTAGTTTCAGCTTTCCCATTGTAAGTGCTACAAATTCCTATGTAATACAATATACATAAATCTATTGAACCATTACACTTTCTGCATATTTTGACATGTTAGTAATCATTTAGGTACGTCACTGCTGGGTCACACCAGGCAGATAATAGCTGTGACGTCCATCTTAATCTTTAGGTGCCACCTGTTTTTGGAGTCGAGATATGTTTGGAATACAGGCAGATATGTGCTGAGAGTCAGTTTAATATGCAAAGCCAGGGGCTTTTGCCGAGCCTTTCATGGAAACTTCCATCAAGACATCAGTTCCAGTGTTCTAGCATCTCCTTTTTAATTTCCAGTCAACATCCAAAGGAAATTTCCATCACAATACTGTTAGGTTAATTGTTGGGATCTCTATCCAGATTTATAAGATGACTGTCAATATTCATCACGTATTTTTTATGTTCAAATAACCATTGGTGTAAAGTAATTTAGTAGATTTACTAAAGTACTGAACTTGAGTAAATACATGTTGAGGTACTTGTAATTTAGTATTTCCATTTGTTGCAACTTTATACTTCTACACCACTACAATTCAGAGGTCAATTGTATACTTTTACTCCACTACATTTATTTAATACCTTTAGTTACTTCGCAGAATTGTATTAATGATGTGAAATATAATCAACTCTTAAATCAGACTTTAGTTACACCTGGAGTAAATTCACAAGCTACCCTGCAGTATACAAAGTTACACCCCACACGTGCACTCCGCTCTGCATCAGCCAAACAGCTTGCTGCACCCTCGCTGCGAGGGGGACCCAAGTTCCCATCAGCAAAAACACGTGGATTTGCTATCCTGCCTCCAAAATGGTGGAATGAGCTCCCCATTGACATCAGGACAGCAGAAAGCTTACACACCTTCCGGCGCAGACTGAAAACTCATCTGAATGAGAAATCAAATGAAAAACAAAACATAAAAAAACAAAACAAAATAAAAAGCACTTGTATACTAACCAAGCACTTACATACTAACTAAGGAATTATATACTAACAAAGGACTGGCTTGTCTACTGTAAAGCCTGTTGAATAGCACTTCAAATGGTTTGGCTCTATGAAACCGAATGTACTTATATGATTCTATTTTCTTCAAGGTTGTATCTTCTTCGTCAAATGTACTTATTGTAAGTCGCTTTGGATAAAAGCGTCAGCTAAATGAAATGTAATGTAATTCAAACTAGCTGCACCTTTACTAGCTTTGATAACACTTTAATGATCAATAATTATAATCAAAACATATCATATACATTATAATTATCATCAATCAATCTGCAGATCTGGCATCAAAATATTCTTGAAGTACCAAAAGTACTTTTTAGGGGGGGAGGGAAGTACTTTTCTTATAATTTTGATGCTAATACTTTTGTACTTTTACTTATAACTTTTGTAGTTCTACTTTTAATTAAGTACAAGATCTGATTACTTCTCCCACCTGTATACAAACTCTGATGGCTCATATTAACAGATGGTGGTATTGTGGTAATTGGTTGAGCCACATGAACAACCCTCCTGAGACTCTGGCACTGTGAGCAGCATGTAACTGTCTCTGTCTGTCTTATCTCCACTCATACATCCTTCTGCCATACCAGTGTGGCGGGGGTGTGTCCATTGAACAGTCAGCTCAGATGTCTGCTGTGCAGCACCTCAAAGAAGGCTCTGCTGACTGCCTCCTTACTGCACAGAGGCTCCTGAGGAACACCTCTGATGGGGAGAGGAAATCCATGGAGAGGACAGTGAAATCTAATGTGTAAAGGTGACATGTTGGGGAGGGACAGGACGTAGAGCATGTCTAGGTTGATGGGATTTAGCTAAATGTTTTTTAGAAAGAAAAAGTCTATGTTCTACTATCACAGTGAGATATTTTTGTAAATTGTTATAATCCTGTTTATATGCCAATATTTCAAATTTTCCTGGTGGATGAAGTTATGTCACTTGTATAACCCAGAGAATAACTAGCTGGTGTAGGGACGATCGTGTTGCATGGAACTCCATCTGAGATCCAGTTGTGTAAAAAAGGGCACAAGAGATAGTTTATTATGCATTACTTTGAGTATTAATCCTGTAGTATACACATGTACTGTACTGTAAAGTAGTATCTTTGCTTTGCTTAATCCTGTTGTCTTCCTTATTATATTTTTCTCAAAAGTAGCTTTGTATCAACCATTACTGTGATTACATTAAAGAAATTATGAATGTCTACTGGATCCTGTTTTAAGTATAGCTAAAATCCCTGTGTGTACAAGGGAAATCGAATCTTATTGTATTCATATAGCCCAATATCACAAAACACATTTGTCTAAAGGGGCTTTACAGATCCTGTGATATTCATGTTGAGTCTTTCATGTCCAATCACAACATGGAAACATTACAGATCCCTTATGGGCATGGGCCCAACCAAAATAATAACGCTAGTTATCAGGAATGTTTTTTTCCCCCATGTACTTCTACAATTGGTCTAACCCCGCCCCTGTGTACAGTTGCACACGTCACGCTGACAGGGTTTGTGTTCCTTGAAGTCGCACGCGGTTCTGAGCAGGAAGGAGTTTCGTTTCCCCGGACTTCCCCGCCCCTTGTCAGTAAACGCAACCAGGAAATACAGCATTTAAAATGAGACTCTCTCACACACACACTGCTCTGCTGGACTACATTATACACTGACTGAAGAGTTTTTTTGGACAACATGTCAGCCGCTGTTTGCGTCTTTATCCTGTCAGCAGTGTGCGGACACACAGGTAACATCATTCATCTGTCAATCATTCAGCTGAGGGCGCGCGGGTTGTTGCTTATGGTTATTACTCTTAGGGTTTTCAGCAGGAACTTTGACCCTAGTATCTCAAATATCTTAGAGCTGGCCTGTTATTATAAAAGTATTTAAAATAAGTATTTTATTGAATGATATCTATCATGAAGTATTTTCAATGGAATTCACTTTAACTATATTGGTGTGTGTGTGTGTGTGTGTGTGTGTGTGTGTGTGTGTGTGTGTGTGTGTGTGTGTGTGTGTGTGTGTGTGTGTGTGTGTGTGTGTGTGTGTGTGTGTGTGTGTGTGTGTGTGTGTGTGTGTGTGTGTGTGTGTGTGTGTGTGTGTGTGTGTGTGTGTGTGTGTGTGTGTGTGTGTGTGTGTGTGTGTGTGTGTGTGTGTGTGTGTGTGTGTGTGTGTGTGTGTGTGTGTGTGTGTGTGTGTGTGTGTGTGTGTGTGTGTGTGTGTGTGTGTGTGTGTGTGTGTGTGTGTGTGTGTGTGTGTGTGTGTGTGTGTGTGTGTGTGTGTACTTAGTGTTACAAGGGTGACACCAGGACAATGACCAGAAGTGGGGGAAGTACTCAGATCTTGTACTTAATTAAAAGTAATACAAGTACAATAAAAGTGTAGGAATACTCTGTTACAAGTACAAGTCAAATAAAAGTAAAAAAGTATCCGCATCAAAATATACTTAAAGCACCTAAAGTAGTCATTGTGCAGATTGGTCCATTTCAGAATAATATCTATGATATGTTTAATAATGATTGATCATGAAAGTGTTCTCAAAGCTGGTAAAGGTGCAGCTAGTTTGAATGACTTTGTATACTGCAGGGTAGCTGGTGGATTTACTCCAGGTGGAACTAAAGTCTGATTTTACACTTGATTAGATTTCACATCATTAATGAAATTCTGCTTACTTGAATACATGATGATATATAGACAGCAGCACAGTTAAAACATGTTTTGCTCCTTTTGATTGTATAGTGAAATGAAAAGCAAACTGTGATAATACTAACGGTGTACGTGTGGACTGTGCAGTGGTGTCAGGAGGCCTCAGCAGACCCACTAAGGTCCGCCTGACCTCTCAGGACATGAACCTGGTCCTGAGCTGGGACTCGCCTGCAGGACCAGCCGGTCTGCTCTACACAGCGGAGTACAAGTGAGTCAGCCGCAGGGGGTGAAGTAACTTAGTACATTTACTCAGTTACTGTACTGAAGTACAATTTTAAAGGGACTTTATTTGAGTATTTACATTTTTGCTACTTTGTCTTTTTTACCAGGTAAATGATGTACTTTGACTCCACTACATGTATTTAGTACCCTGCACATTTGGATCTTATATTAACAATTATTAGATGCCATATTTGTCTATAAAATATCAGAAAAATAATTGTCACAAAATATAGTGGTGGAATGTAAAGTGTATTTACTATAGTATCGTACTTAAGTACAATTTGTAGGTACTTATACTACTGAGTATTTTTATTTTACACTACTTTATACTGTACTCCACTACATTTATCTGACAGCTTTAGTTACTTATATGATTCTGTTTTCTTCAAGTTTGTATCTTCTTTGTCGAATGCACTTATTGTAAGTCGCTTTGGATAAAAGCGTCAGCTTAATGAAATGTAATGTTACTTGTAATTTAAGAGTAAGATTATTAGCTAATAACAAATTGAAATCAACTCATACAGTAAATTACATGTTATAATAGGTTAGATGCCGTTTGATGCTTATACTTTTGTACTTGTATTCCAGTAAGATTTTGAATGCAGGACTTGTACTTGTACTTGAGTATTTCTAATATGTAGTATTGCTACTTTTACTTAAGTATAATAAGTACTTATTCCACCTCTGCAAAAATGACATCACAAATTCTCAGTGCAAGAGACAAGGTGGTTTAAACTTTTAAATACATACAAAACTTCTTGATTCATCATTTCAGATTTTCACTTCTTATGAAACTGAGGGTCACTCAGCGGCACCCAGAGCTGGAGAAATATCCAGGGATGAGGGTCAGCATTTAATACATTTTAGAGAAATCACCTTCTTTTACTGTTTAATCTCTGGATTTGAAGAGCTGCATAAGGTATGTGAATGCTGGATTCAAACAACTGAGGCGTAATCAAGTTTGAGTTAGTCCATCAATACTTGGATTCCCATTATTCTAACAAAAACACTGCAGCTGTTGGTCAGGTAAATGTTATTTGCATTTGAACAGACTGTATCTGCTCCATCTTTCATGCTGGTGTGTTTCTCTGAATGCTGTGATCAGACGAGCAAAACAAAATGTTCATGTTTCATGCTGATTCATTGGTAAATGTTCTGGATGTCAGCCAATTCATCTTAATCGTAGGCAAAGTATTTGTTTTGGAAAATTGATGAATGTGGTGTGAGAGGTGGCTGGATTGATAATATCAGTTTTGTTTGTTTAGACTGAGGCTCTGGGTCTAACAGACAGATTGTAACAGGAGCATAATTTAACTGACAAACCCACAAAGCAAACACCACTCGCTGCACCCCCACCACTCCCCCTCCCCCCAACCATACCTGCTCCACAGAGAAACTGTGACCATAAGCCCTCCCTTTTTATATCAACAACAACATGAGCGCTGTTGCACTAAAGTACTGGGGTTACGTACTGTAACCCAGCTTCTATGAGTATAGGCGCAGCCCTCTAAGGCTATCACTACTGGGTAATCCCACTGCACGTGTGCAACACTGACAGACTTAATCCACGCCCACCTATGACGTGGGCCCCACCTCCGCCCTCACTTCCGTATAAATAGGAAGTAGGCCCGACCATCTGCTCCCACACAAACAGCTTTTCTTCAGCTATTCGCGGAGCCAGTGGGGCCCGAACCTTAGAGGGCTGCGCCTATACTCATAGAAGCTGGGTTACAGTACGTAACCCCAGTTATATTTCGTATAAGACTTCGCCTTCTAAGGCTATCGCTATTGGGTTAAGGGCGAAGCAGGATGTAGTCTACGCCCCACTGGTCCGTCCGTTACCAGAATCACAAAACACACACCTACTCAATTAATAACCCATGTCCATTTCGCCATGCGTAATGGAGCATCACATTCCCAGGGAATATAGCATTTAAAAAATGAATATTTTCCATCAGGGAACGAAGGTAGGCTAAATAGGCTACCTGTCGTTTAAAAAAGTAGAGACCAACATCTCACTTGATTAAAAACGATCAAAGAGGGGGGGAAAAGGGCAGCTCTCTATGTGCCGACAGGCAGGAGAGAGGGCACGCAGTTGAATCCCCGACATAACTGATTCTGGCAGGATATTCAGTACTGAATGTGTCAGAGACGAATGGGAGACATCCCTCAAATAAAAACAAATACAAGAACAGGGCGAAGACCAAGATGCAGCAATGCAAATGTCTTCCACTGACATTCCTCCGTGCAACGCCGTAGAGGTTGAAATTCCTCTGGTGCTGTGCGCTTTGATGTTCCCCGGGGGATCCAACCCAGAGGAGACATACGCCTGTGACACAGCCTCACACAGCCAGTGTGACAGGCGCTGTGCAGATAGAGGCTGCCCTATTGAGCGCTCTCTGTAATGCACAAACAGATGCTGGGACCTGCGTAAAGCCGCCGTGCGTGCAAAATAGCATGACAGCGCGCACGGGACAGAGGAGATGAGATCTGGTTTCTTCCTCTGATGTGTGAGGAGGAGGAAAGAAGCCATCCAAAGTTATCACTCTTGATCTAAAAGAGCTTGTGATAACCTTTGGCATAAAAGCCGGGTTAGGGCGCAAAACAGCTGAACTGCCATCTCCTTGGATCTGGAGACATGACGGAGCCACAGAGAGAGCAGACAAATCACTCACCCTTTTAGCTGATGTCAGAGCCAAGAGAAGAGCTACTTTGGCTGACAACAACTTCAGGTGAACCTGATCTAAAGTTTCAAAAGGAGCTTTACTCAGTGCACGCAGCACTACAGCCAAATCCCATTGAGGCGCTAAAGCGCGTGACACCGGTCTGAGTCTCTGTGCACCCCGTAGAAACCGTGTTGTCAGAGGGTGACTAAACACCATGCTGATCCCAAAACCTACGTGGCAAGATGAAATGGCAGCAGCATATGTTTTGACCGTGCTATAGGCCAAATTCCTGTCCAGCAACAGCTGGAGGAATGACTGCACTTGAGGCAGGGGGCACCTAACGGGGTCCAGGCTTTTCCCTACACACCAACGCTGGAACGCTGTCCATTTGGCTGTGTAAGACGCCCTGGTGGACGCGGCCCTTGATCCCTGAATGGTACTCACAACATCTTGAGAGAGGCCCAGCCCCTCTAAGTGTTCCCGTTCAGGGGCCATGCCCACAAACGTTGGCCTAACACTGGGTGACCGCTGATCGCTCCCTCCACCTGGGAGAGAGCATCCCGGCGCCACGGAATTTCCCACGGTCTCCCTGACAGCATCCGCTGTATGCATGGAAACCAGGACGCTCCCGTGCGCTCCGGGGCTATTAAGACCGCTATCAGACGCTCCTCCTGCACTCGGTCCAGGAACCGAGGAATCAGAGGTACTGGTGGGAAAGCGTATAATAACACCCTGGGCCAAGGTCTGTGTGCGAACGTGTCCACCCCCAGGGGGGGGGGGGTGATCCTGCATTCTCAGGGAGAACCAGAGAGCACATTGCGCGTTCCCGCGTGCAGCGAACAGATCCACCTCCGCTCTCCCGAACCTGCTCCACACCTGGGAGACCAGCTCGGGGTGGAGGCTCCAGTCCCCTTGTCGAGGACCTCCTCTGGACATGAGGTCTGCCCCTCTGTTCAACTCGCCGGGAATATACACCGCTCTGACAGAGAGTACGTGTGTGCGCCAGTGGCGGAGCTGGGGGGTGGCTGGGAGTGGCCAAAATGATCACTGGTTCCATCCTGGCCACCCCACTGAAAATGTCCTGGCTCCGCCACTGGTGTGCGCGCCCAGCACAACAGTCGCCTGGCTGTGTTTAGCAGCTGCGCTGATCGTACACCTCCCTGATGATTTATGTAAGCTGCCGCTGCCTTGTTGTCTGTTCGAATCAGCACATGATGAGTCCACAGCAACGGGGCGAAGTGCTGGATTACTCTCCATACGGAGAGTAATTCCAGCACGTTTATATGGAGGGACATACATGTATGTGAGGCGGCCACTGTCCCCCCACTGCCTGTGACATGCACGTTCCTCCCCACCCTGAGAGAGATGCGTCTGTGAACACCGAGGTGTGTGACGTCACCCTGCCGAGGGGAACCCCCACTGACAGGACGTGGAGATTTTTCCAGTAGGTCAGATCTAAACCCACGGACGGAGGAATGTACACCATGCGTCTCCTCTGACGCACGGGGTCGATGCGCAGGCGAATACAATTGGAAAATTGGTTGAAAATGGAGCAATCTACGGTTATTTCAATAGTGCACCATAGACATAATGTTATGAATGAGTGAGCTGCCTGTGGCAAGATGGCCGCCATGTGGCAACGTCGGTCTCCATTGGCCAGCAGCGCGGGTGAGTCATCTAGTGTTTATATATATCTATGGTCCCAATAGCTGAAATGCACACGGAGGAGTCGAGGAGGGGTGAGGGAGGAGGGGTGTGGGAGGAGATAGACGAAAGGGAGGATACACAAGAGCAGACTAAGCGGAAGTGTTTTCACTACTCGCGTATAAAAGCCCCGCCCCCACCTTCACAGCTGGTCCATTTCAACAGAGGAAAACCGACAACTGGAAGATGAGTGGAAAAGCGTCACATAAGTGCTCACAGCTCCGTGGGAATTATTATGTGCAATTCATTTCTAAAAGGCTTTCACATTACTATAATTATATTTTTATTTAAATGTAGGCTACATTTTACACCAAAACGGAACACAAAAGCAGGACCAACCATCATTGAATTCCTTGACTAACAAGAGAAAGATTCATTCATTTAAATAAATATTTAACCAGAAATGGGCCGGTTCTAAGGGGTTATTCAGTTAAGCCCGATGAGAGGGTGCACATGTCATCATCAACAGACGTCGTTTAAGAGTGACGTTTGAGTGAACGAGGACATCCCAATTAATACCTGAGGACTCCTCTGTCCTCGCGTCACCTCCTTGTGTCTCTCGCTCGCATCTTACGGAGGCGGAGCTAAGACGCAAGGAAGGGAAGCGACTGAGGGAAAGGAGGAGTCGAGGAGGGGTATTGGGATGAGGCTAGTGAGTTGAAAAATAAAAGATGGCGGCGACCAAAATTACAAAATCAAGGCTTAAAAACAGTAAGCTTGCTATAGACTGCCCATGTCATGGCCACAGTGAGGGTTATAACGGTTGAGGTCATGATCAGATATTTCTTTGACAGCAAGGCATACTGCTAGCTTTGTGGGAAGTTACACACAGAAACACAATGACAACTCACACACAGTAGGCTATCAAGCCCACAGCAGTGGATCATCATACCTGACATTTAAATCAACAATGACAAACCAATAATAACATCACTTTGTCCACAGATGCTCAGTGAATTCATACAGAGCGAGCTGTGTGAATATCTCCACCCTTGAATGTGACTTCACCCGCATTCCACAAGGCATATATCAGTTTGGAAAGTATACAGGCAGAGTGCGGGCGCAGTCGGGGACAGAGACCTCCGCCTGGGTGGAAAGTAACAACATTACCTTGGACAGAGAGAGTGAGTAGATGCATTCCGACATTTATCAGCAAGTACAGATTATCTGCAAAACATGTCATGCGAGAAACAATTTTAGGATGGATTATTATCGTTAATTGTCCATATAAAATACTGGATAGGAGGGCAGAAATGCAAACGAGAGATGGTTGCAGGTTAAATATACCCCTTTTCCACTGAAATGAGTCCAACCTCATAGCTGGGACTGCGGTCAACTCAGCCGTCTCTCAAATTTGCTTGGTCAAATGAGCAGTTCTTCATTTTTGAGTGCGCGATTTATAGCACCTTTACGGTAATCACTGAGAAGCGGCTCTAACGCTAATGCAATAGGTGTTTTTTTCTGCTTCTGTTTCTGTTTGACTGCTACCAACAATAAAATGAATTACTTTTACTGTCTTTTTTCTGGGTAATACACTCAAATTCCCCTCCTGAGAACAAAATCACGCCACTTCTGCTATATTTGATGAGATAAAATGATTTTTAGCCATACATTCTTAATAAAAGTGATACTGTTGGACTCAGTGGCCTACTTGTTAGACTACTACCAAAAGTACAATCAAGTACTTTTACTGTGTACTTTTTGAGAAATACCCTGTCAAACTCCCCTCCAGAGTACAATAATGTATGTTTTCTGCCATCTTTGATGAGAGATAAAATGATTTTTTGCCATAAGTTCTCAGTGAAAGTGGTACTGCTGGACAGAGTACTACTTGGACTACTGCCACAAGTACAATCAAGTACTTTTATCGTGTACTTTTTGAGTAATACCCCGTCAAACTCCCCTCCAGAGTAGAATAATGTATGTTTTATGCCATCTTTGATGAGAGATAAAATGATTTTCTGCCATAAGTTCTCAGTGAAAGTAGTACAACTGGACAGAGTACTACTTGGACTACTGCCACAAGCACAATCAAGTACTTCTATCGTGTACTTTTTGAGTAATACCCAGTCAAACTCCCCTCCAGAGTAGAATAATGTATGTTTTATGCCATCTTTGATGAGAGATACAATTATTTTCTGCCATAAGTTCTCAGTGAAAGTAGTACAGCTGGACAGAGTACTACTTGGAGTACGACCACAAGTACAATCAAGTACTTTTATCGTGTACTTTTTGAGTAATACCCTGTCAAACTCCCCTCCAGAGTAGAATAATGTATGTTTTATGCCATCTTTGATGAGAGATAAAATCATTTTCTGCCATAAGTTCTCAGTGAAAATGGTACTGCTGGACAGAGTACTACTTGGACTACTTCCACAAGTACAATCAAGTACTTTTATCGTGTACTTTTTGAGTAATACCCTGTCAAACTCCCCTCCAGAGTAGAATAATGTATGTTTTATGCCATCTTTGATGAGAGATAAAAGGATTTTCTGCCATAAATTCTCAGTGAAAATGGTACTGCTGGACAGAGTACTACTTGGACTACTTCCACAAGTACAATCAAGTACTTTTATCGTGTACTTTTTGAGTAATACCCTGTCAAACTCCCCTCCAGAGTATAATAATGTATGTTTTATGCCATCTTTGATGAGAGATACAATGATTTTCTGCCATAAGTTCTCAGTGAAAATTGTACTGCTGGACAGAGTACTACTTGGACTACTGCCACAAGTACAATCAAGTACTTTTATCGTGTACTTTTTGAGTAATACCCCGTCAAACTCCCCTCCAGAGTAGAATAATGTATGTTTTATGCCATCTTTGATGAGAGATAAAATGATTTTCTGCCATAAGTTCTCAGTGAAAGTAGTACAGCTGGACAGAGTACTACTTGGAGTACGACCACAAGTACAATCAATTACTTTTATCGTGTACTTTTTGAGTAATACCCTGTCAAACTCCCCTCCAGAGTAGAATAATGTATGTTTTCTGCCATCTTTGATGAGAGATAAAATGATTTTCTGCCATAAGTTCTCAGTGAAAATGGTACTGCTAAACAGAGTACTACTTGGACTACTTCCACAAGTACAATCAAGTACTTTTTATCGTGTACTTTTTGAGTAATACCCTGTCAAACTCCCCTCCAGAGTAGAATAATGTATGTTTTATGCCATCTTTGATGAGAGATAAAATTATTTTCTGCCATAAGTTCTCAGTGAAAGTAGTACAGCTGGACAGAGTACTACTTGGAGTACGACCACAAGTACAATCAAGTACTTTTATCGTGTACTTTTTGAGTAATACCCTGTCAAACTCCCCTCCAGAGTAGAATAATGTATGTTTTATGCCATCTTTGATGAGAGATAAAATGATTTTCTGCCATAAGTTCTCAGTGAAAATGGTACTGCTGGACAGAGTACTACTTGGACTACTTCCACAAGTACAATCAAGTACTTTTATCGTGTACTTTTTGAGTAATACCCTGTCAAACTCCCCTCCAGAGTAGAATAATGTATGTTTTATGCCATCTTTGATGAGAGATACAATGATTTTTTGCCATAAGTTCTCAGTGAAAATGGTACTGCTGGACAGAGTACTACTTGGACTACTGCCACAAGTACAATCAAGTACTTTTATCGTGTACTTTTTGAGTAATACCCCCGTCAAACTCCCCTCCAGAGTAGAATAATGTATGTTTTATGCCATCTTTGATGAGAGATAAAATGATTTTCTGCCATAAGTTCTCAGTGAAAGTAGTACTGCTGGACAGAGTACTACTTGGACTACTTCCACAAGTACAATCAAGTACTTTTATCGTGTACTTTTTGAGTAATACCCCGTCAAACTCCCCTCCAGAGTAGAATAATGTATGTTTTATGCCATCTTTGATGAGAGATAAAATGATTTTCTGCCATAAGTTCTCAGTGAAAATGGTACTGCTGGACAGAGTACTACTTGTACTACTTCCACAAGTACAATCAAGTACTTTTATCGTGTACTTTTTGAGTAATACCCTGTCAAACTCCCCTCCAGAGTAGAATAATGTATGTTTTATGCCATCTTTGATGAGAGATAAAATGATTTTCTGCCATAAGTTCTCAGTGAAAATGGTACTGCTGGACAGAGTACTACTTGGACTACTTCCACAAGTACAATCAAGTACTTTTATCGTGTACTTTTTGAGTAATACCCTGTCAAACCAACCCTGTCTCCTAAAAATGACGTTCCCACAGAACTAAACTGCATTCTCAATTACGTTTAGCTAGAAACGTATTTTCTCCCACGTTACGTTTGTTATGAACGTATCTCAAATACGTTTATTTTCTACATATCTTCTAGAAACATATCTTCTCCCACGTTACGTTCGTTATGAACGTATCTTAAATACGTTTATTTTCTACATATCTTCTAGAAACGTATTTTCTCCCACGTTACGTTCGTTATGAACGTATCTTAAATACGTTTATTTTCTACATATCTTCTAGAAACATATCTTCTCCCACGTTACGTTCGTTATGAACGTATCTTAAATACGTTTATTTTCTACATATCTTCTAGAAACGTATTTTCTCCCACGTTACGTTCGTTATGAACGTATCTTAAATACGTTTATGTTCTACATATCTTTGCCATGTATTGCCTTGCTTATAATAATGATAATAGTCATTTATAAATATCATTTTAGAGCACATATTTGAAATCGAGAATCGGGCTCGATATATGGTTAAATTAAAATCAGTAGGCGAGGCTGTAATTTCGGCAGCTGTTACTCTCATGAGCGAGGCAGAAAATAATAGTTTTAACATGACAAAAAGCTGCTGTGTCGTTTATTGCACCTCAAAGATTAAAACAAATCCAGAGTTACGTGTTTCTGTACTTCCTCTAAGAAGAAAGGACAGTAAAAGAAGAGCTCTGTGGCTTCAGGCTTGATCGCCGTTCAAATGACAGCGTTGGTTTCCCCAAAAGTGGGCGGGGCTGTAAAGTGACGTTTTACTATCATCTATTATTCAAAACCATTCTATTTATTCTAACGTAAATTACATGCCAGTGTTTTATCTTTTTATTTATTTGTTTTTATTTTAAATCGTATAATGTCGGACTTTTTTCCCGTCTGTGAGGAAAATAAATGGGGTTTAGAGCCTCAAAATACTGAAATCTGTATTTTTTTAAAATCTTTTCCTTCTAATTTGTTATTCTTTTCTAAATAACACACTGTTATTTACTCAACCATAACACACAATTATCCTTGTTTTTATTTATTTGTTTAATTCTATAATCTTGGGCTTTTTAGCCGTAAATAAAGTCACCGGAAACAGACGGGACATTTCGAGCGATACACACCACAAACCCACCGAACTGATTACCCAAGATCCTCAGCTTGAAGCTCGTTGATTGGATGTTTTAGCCGCAATAAACGCTGGGCTATGGTGTTAATAAGTTGTGATATCCGAAAACGAAAAATAAAATAATACCTAATTCAGAGTGTTCTTGCTTTTCTCTTTGGAAGTCATCACATAACGGCATTGTAATACACGGTTCGGCTGCATTAAATATTATACATCTGCCGTAGTTCTTTATTTATAGAGCCCTGATGAGAAGACTTCTAGACAAACATGAGGAACTGCCGCCAAAACTGAATACTTGATGTGGATCATAAATATATCAACAATTAAACAACATCTTCAATTTCTTTTCACAAAATACGTCTCCTTGCAGTATCAATAGTAATTCGGCTGACTTTTATATTTGATCCAATTGGTAGATAATAGGTTATATTTACACCATAACGGTGCACAGCTGATAGAAAAGGACTTGTAGTTTTTAAAGATATTACTGATTTTCTTTGAATATAAGAATGTAAATACTGAGTTGAGAGAATAGTCAGGGGATTTGGGTGATGGGAGACACATCTATGGATTCAGAATTTCAATAGCGTACCATTAAATGACAGATATACCTTTCTGTCTGTGATGTTTTACAAATCAGATATTAATGTGTAGAAGTAAAACATGTGAAATAATATAGCAATATCCTGTAAAATTATGTAAAAACATGAATAAAACTACACATCTTCAGATGTTATACATACATAAGTGTTCTACACTAATAATACAAAGTTATTATTAGTATGCTGTGTGTACCTTGTGTGCACCGCCTAGTGGTTAAAGCACGTTATTGAATTATTTTTGTTGAATAATGTTATTTGATGAAAACAATATTAAGAGTACATACTTTCATAGGGGGAAAGTAGAAGGTCAATGATAGAAATATAGAATATAAAAAGTCAAGAAGATACTATAAGTGATCTCTACAATAAAACAGTTTAGTGCTGGATGTACAAAGATATTAATAGGAGGACGTGCAAAACAGAAAAACGAATTAACCTTTATTAACACATTAAAGAATACTTTAGGTTAAGGTCTTATTTTAAACAAGAAAAAAGCTTTGGGGGTATCTATCTACCGATGAATATTAAGCCTGACAAAGTACTTAACGTCTAATATATTGCTTTCCTGCAATGTTAACTATGTTGAAGCACTTCTTTTAACTGATATTATACACATTAATTATACTCTTATGTATGTAGATAGAATAAGAAATGTGCAGAATATGACAGTTTAATGGTGGAGGTACACACATATTGATAGATGTCTTGTAATGCGCTGTTGAGGAACCTGCGAACCAAGTTGTGTATATGATCAATAAACCTTAGAAAATCTTGAAATCTTGAAAGGGATGTGCAAAATAGCCATTATACAGTTTTTAATTAACTATTAGTAGAGAATAACGAGTAATGAATATACTTTATAGAGATCTGCAGATATATGTTTAGTCTTCTCAAGCACCACCTATCAAATACCTCTCCTGATTGTTGGCACTTGACAATCACCTTCCCTGAATTTTACTCAGGTGTAACTAAAGTCTGCTTTAAGAGTTGTTTATATTTCACATCATTAATCAGAATCTGCAAAGTAACTAAACTAAATGTAGTGGAGTAAAAATACCAGGTTAACCTCTGAATTGTAGTGGAGTAGAATTACAAAGTAAGCTGTCGTGTGGGTATATATGAATGCTGCCCATTATGGATATAACGATTTTTACCCATTTAGTAATTACATGTTTTAAATGTGTACACACCAATGTGTTTCCTATCGCCTAAACCTCCAGGGCTGTACACAGTTTAATACTGGCAACTTCTAATTTTGGGAAAAACGTCTTTTAAAACTACAATTCCCAGTAGATACGTGCCATAGAGAACATGTTGCGAAACACAATAGCCAGCATGTGTATTTCTCGGGGGGCGTTCGAGTCCAGTTTTGAATAGTCTGCCGTGGTTTCGTTCCATTTCAAAGAGTTTGACGCTCGGCGTAACCTTGGCGCACTACCACTCCAACGTCACGGGGTTTGTCAACGGGACTGTAGTCCCAAACGATAGCTGGGGATTATGGGTAATGTAGTGTCTTCGGCCATCCTAAATCTCGAAATGTCCCGTCTGTTTCTGGTGACTTTATTTACGGCTAAAAAGCCCAAGATTATAGAATTAAACAAATAAATAAAAACAAGGATAATTGTGTGTTATTGTTGAGTAAATAACAGTGTGTTATTTAGAAAAGAATAACAAATTAGAAGGAAAAGATTAAAAAAAATACAGATTTCAGTATTTTGAGGCTCTAAACCCCATTTATTTTCCTCACAGACGTTTATACGATTTAAAATAAAAACAAATAAATAAAAAGATAAAACACTGGCATGTAATTTACGTTAGAATACATAGAATGGTTTTGAATAATAGATGATAGTAAAATCTACGTCACTTTACAGCTCCGCCCACTTTTGGGGAAACCAACGCTGTAATTTGAACGGCGATCAAGCCTGAAGCCACAGAGCTCTTCTTTTACTGTCTTTTCTTCTTAGAGGAAGTACAGAAACACGTAACTCTGGATTTGTTTTAATGTTTGAGGTAAACGACACAGCAGCTTTTTGTCATGTTAAAACTATTATTTTCTGCCTCGCTCATGAGAGTAACAGCTGGCGAAATTACAGCCTCGCCTACTGATTTTAATTTAACCATATATCGAGCCTGATTCTCGATTTCAAAGGTGTGCTCTAAAATTATATTTATAAATGACTATTATAATTATTATAAGCAAGACAATAAATGGCAAAGATATGTAGAAAATAAACGTATTTTAGATACGTTCATAACGAACGTAACGTGGGAGTAAATACGTTTCAAGCTAAACGTAATTCAGAATGCAGTTTAGTTCTGTGGGAACGTAATTTTTAGGAGACAGGGTTGGTCAAACTCCCCTCCAGAGTAGAATAATGTATGTTTTATGCCATCTTTGATGAGAGATACAATGATTTTCTGCCATAAGTTCTCAGTGAAAATGGTACTGCTGGACAGAGTACTACTTGGACTACTGCCACAAGTACAATCAAGTACTTTTATCGTGTACTTTTTGAGTAATACCCCGTCAAACTCCCCTCCAGAGTAGAATAATGTATGTTTTATGCCATCTTTGATGAGAGATAAAATGATTTTCTGCCATAAGTTCTCAGTGAAAATGGTACTGCTGGACAGAGTACTACTTGGACTACTGCCACAAGTACAATCAAGTACTTTTATCGTGTACTTTTTGAGTAATACCCCGTCAAACTCCCCTCCAGAGTAGAATAATGTATGTTTTATGCCATCTTTGATGAGAGATAAAATGATTTTCTGCCATAAGTTCTCAGTGAAAGTAGTACTGCTGGACAGAGTACTACTTGGACTACTTCCACAAGTACAATCAAGTACTTTTATCGTGTACCTTTTGAGTAATACCCCGTCAAACTCCCCTCCAGAGTAGAATAATGTATGTTTTATGCCATCTTTGATGAGAGATAAAATGATTTTCTGCCATAAGTTCTCAGTGAAAGTGGTACTGCTGGACAGAGTACTACTTGGAGTACGACCACAAGTACAATCAAGTACTTTTATCGTGTACTTTTTGAGTAATACCCTGTCAAACTCCCCTCCAGAGTAGAATAATGTATGTTTTATGCCATCTTTGATGAGAGATAAAATGATTTTCTGCCATAAGTTCTCAGTGAGAATGGTACTGCTGGACAGAGTACTACTTGGACTACTTCCACAAGTACAATCAAGTACTTTTATCGTGTACTTTTTGAGTAATACCCTGTCAAACTCCCCTCCAGAGTAGAATAATGTATGTTTTATGCCATCTTTGATGAGAGATACAATGATTTTTTGCAATAGGTTCTCAGTGAAAATGGTACTGCTGGACAGAGTACTACTTGGACTACTGCCACAAGTACAATCAAGTACTTTTATCGTGTACTTTTTGAGTAATACCCCGTCAAACTCCCCTCCAGAGTAGAATAATGTATGTTTTATGCCATCTTTGATGAGAGATACAATGATTTTCTGCCATAAGTTCTCAGTGAAAATGGTACTGCTGGACAGAGTACTACTTGGACTACTGCCACAAGTACAATCAAGTACTTTTATCGTGTACTTCTTGAGTAATACCCTGTCAAACTCCCCTCCAGAGTAGAATAATGTATGTTTTATGCCATCTTTGATGAGAGATAAAATCATTTTCTGCCATAAGTTCTCAGTGAAAGTAGTACTGCTGGACAGAGTACTACTTGGACTACTTCCACAAGTACAATCAAGTACTTTTATCGTGTACTTTTTGAGTAATACCCCGTCAAACTCCCCTCCAGAGTAGAATAATGTATGTTTTATGCCATCTTTGATGAGAGATAAAATGATTTTCTGCCATAAGTTCTCAGTGAAAGTGGTACTGCTGGACAGAGTACTACTTGGACTACTGCCACAAGCACAATCAAGTACTTCTATCGTGTACTTTTTGAGTAATACCCTGTCAAACTCCCCTCCAGAGTAGAATAATGTATGTTTTATGCCATCTTTGATGAGAGATACAATGATTTTCTGCCATAAGTTCTCAGTGAAAATGGTACTGCTGGACAGAGTACTACTTGGACTACTGCCACAAGTACAATCAAGTACTTTTATCGTGTACTTTTTGAGTAATACCCCGTCAAACTCCCCTCCAGAGTAGAATAATGTATGTTTTATGCCATCTTTGATGAGAGATAAAATGATTTTCTGCCATAAGTTCTCAGTGAAAATGGTACTGCTGGACAGAGTACTACTTGTACTACTTCCACAAGTACAATCAAGTACTTTTATCGTGTACTTTTGAGTAATACCCTGTCAAACTCCCCTCCAGAGTAGAATAATGTATGTTTTATGCCATCTTTGATGAGAGATAAAATGATTTTCTGCCATAAGTTCTCAGTGAAAGTAGTACTGCTGGACAGAGTACTACTTGGACTACTTCCACAAGTACAATCAAGTACTTTTATCGTGTACCTTTTGAGTAATACCCCGTCAAACTCCCCTCCAGAGTAGAATAATGTATGTTTTATGCCATCTTTGATGAGAGATACAATGATTTTCTGCCATAAGTTCTCAGTGAAAATGGTACTGCTGGACAGAGTACTACTTGGACTACTGCCACAAGTACAATCAAGTACTTTTATCGTGTACTTCTTGAGTAATACCCTGTCAAACTCCCCTCCAGAGTAGAATAATGTATGTTTTATGCCATCTTTGATGAGAGATAAAATCATTTTCTGCCATAAGTTCTCAGTGAAAGTAGTACTGCTGGACAGAGTACTACTTGGACTACTTCCACAAGTACAATCAAGTACTTTTATCGTGTACTTTTTGAGTAATACCCCGTCAAACTCCCCTCCAGAGTAGAATAATGTATGTTTTATGCCATCTTTGATGAGAGATAAAATGATTTTCTGCCATAAGTTCTCAGTGAAAGTGGTACTGCTGGACAGAGTACTACTTGGACTACTGCCACAAGCACAATCAAGTACTTCTATCGTGTACTTTTTGAGTAATACCCAGTCAAACTCCCCTCCAGAGTACAATAATGTATGTTTTATGCCATCTTTGATGAGAGATAAAATGATTTTCTGCCATAAGTTCTCAGTGAAAATGGTACTGCTGGACAGAGTACTACTTGGACTACTTCCACAAGTACAATCAAGTACTTTTATCGTGTACTTTTTGAGTAATACCCTGTCAAACTCCCCTCCAGAGTAGAATAATGTATGTTTTATGCCATCTTTGATGAGAGATAAAATGATTTTCTGCCATAAGTTCTCAGTGAAAATGGTACTGCTGGACAGAGTACTACTTGGACTACTTCCACAAGTACAATCAAGTACTTTTATCGTGTACTTTTTGAGTAATACCCTGTCAAACTCCCCTCCAGAGTAGAATAATGTATGTTTTATGCCATCTTTGATGAGAGATACAATGATTTTCTGCCATAAGTTCTCAGTGAAAATGGTACTGCTGGACAGAGTACTACTTGGACTACTGCCACAAGTACAATCAAGTACTTTTATCGTGTACTTTTTGAGTAATACCCCGTCAAACTCCCCTCCAGAGTAGAATAATGTATGTTTTATGCCATCTTTGATGAGAGATAAAATGATTTTTTGCCATAAGTTCTCAGTGAAAGTAGTACTGCTGGACAGAGTACTACTTGGACTACTTCCACAAGTACAATCAAGTATTTTATCGTGTACTTTTTGAGTAATACCCCGTCAAACTCCCCTCCAGAGTAGAATAATGTATGTTTTATGCCATCTTTGATGAGAGATAAAATGATTTTCTGCCATAAGTTCTCAGTGGAAAATGGTACTGCTGGACAGAGTACTACTTGTACTACTTCCACAAGTACAATCAAGTACTTTTATCGTGTACTTTTGAGTAATACCCTGTCAAACTCCCCTCCAGAGTAGAATAATGTATGTTTTATGCCATCTTTGATGAGAGATAAAATGATTTTCTGCCATAAGTTCTCAGTGAAAATGGTACTGCTGGACAGAGTACTACTTGGACTACTTCCACAAGTACAATCAAGTACTTTTATCGTGTACTTTTTGAGTAATACCCTGTCAAACTCCCCTCCAGAGTAGAATAATGTATGTTTTATGCCATCTTTGATGAGAGATACAATGATTTTCTGCCATAAGTTCTCAGTGAAAATGGTACTGCTGGACAGAGTACTACTTGGACTACTGCCACAAGTACAATCAAGTACTTTTATCGTGTACTTTTTGAGTAATACCCCGTCAAACTCCCCTCCAGAGTAGAATAATGTATGTTTTATGCCATCTTTGATGAGAGATAAAATGATTTTCTGCCATAAGTTCTCAGTGAAAGTAGTACTGCTGGACAGAGTACTACGTGGACTACTTCCACAAGTACAATCAAGTACTTTTATCCTGTACTTTTTGAGTAATACCCCGTCAAACTCCCCTCCAGAGTAGAATAATGTATGTTTTATGCCATCTTTGATGAGAGATAAAATGATTTTCTGCCATAAGTTCTCAGTGAAAGTGGTACTGCTGGACAGAGTACTACTTGGACTACTGCCACAAGCACAATCAAGTACTTCTATCGTGTACTTTTTGAGTAATACCCAGTCAAACTCCCCTCCAGAGTACAATAATGTATGTTTTATGCCATCTTTGATGAGAGATAAAATGATTTTCTGCCATAAGTTCTCAGTGAAAATGGTACTGCTGGACAGAGTACTACTTGGACTACTTCCACAAGTACAATCAAGTACTTTTATCGTGTACTTTTTGAGTAATACCCTGTCAAACTCCCCTCCAGAGTAGAATAATGTATGTTTTATGCCATCTTTGATGAGAGATAAAATGATTTTCTGCCATAAGTTCTCAGTGAAAATGGTACTGCTGGACAGAGTACTACTTGGACTACTTCCACAAGTACAATCAAGTACTTTTATCGTGTACTTTTTGAGTAATACCCTGTCAAACTCCCCTCCAGAGTAGAATAATGTATGTTTTATGCCATCTTTGATGAGATACAATGATTTTCTGCCATAAGTTCTCAGTGAAAATGGTACTGCTGGACAGAGTACTACTTGGACTACTGCCACAAGTACAATCAAGTACTTTTATCGTGTACTTTTTGAGTAATACCCCGTCAAACTCCCCTCCAGAGTAGAATAATGTATGTTTTATGCCATCTTTGATGAGAGATAAAATGATTTTTTGCCATAAGTTCTCAGTGAAAGTAGTACTGCTGGACAGAGTACTACTTGGACTACTTCCACAAGTACAATCAAGTATTTTATCGTGTACTTTTTGAGTAATACCCCGTCAAACTCCCCTCCAGAGTAGAATAATGTATGTTTTATGCCATCTTTGATGAGAGATAAAATGATTTTCTGCCATAAGTTCTCAGTGAAAATGGTACTGCTGGACAGAGTACTACTTGTACTACTTCCACAAGTACAATCAAGTACTTTTATCGTGTACTTTTGAGTAATACCCTGTCAAACTCCCCTCCAGAGTAGAATAATGTATGTTTTATGCCATCTTTGATGAGAGATAAAATGATTTTCTGCCATAAGTTCTCAGTGAAAATGGTACTGCTGGACAGAGTACTACTTGGACTACTTCCACAAGTACAATCAAGTACTTTTATCGTGTACTTTTTGAGTAATACCCTGTCAAACTCCCCTCCAGAGTAGAATAATGTATGTTTTATGCCATCTTTGATGAGAGATACAATGATTTTCTGCCATAAGTTCTCAGTGAAAATGGTACTGCTGGACAGAGTACTACTTGGACTACTGCCACAAGTACAATCAAGTACTTTTATCGTGTACTTTTTGAGTAATACCCCGTCAAACTCCCCTCCAGAGTAGAATAATGTATGTTTTATGCCATCTTTGATGAGAGATAAAATGATTTTCTGCCATAAGTTCTCAGTGAAAGTAGTACTGCTGGACAGAGTACTACGTGGACTACTTCCACAAGTACAATCAAGTACTTTTATCCTGTACTTTTTGAGTAATACCCCGTCAAACTCCCCTCCAGAGTAGAATAATGTATGTTTTATGCCATCTTTGATGAGAGATAAAATGATTTTCTGCCATAAGTTCTCAGTGAAAATGGTACTGCTGGACAGAGTACTACTTGGACTACTGCCACAAGCACAATCAAGTACTTCTATCGTGTACTTTTTGAGTAATACCCAGTCAAACTCCCCTCCAGAGTACAATAATGTATGTTTTATGCCATCTTTGATGAGAGATAAAAGGATTTTTTGCCATAAGTACTCAGTGAAAGTGGTACTGCTGGACAGAGTAGTACTTGGACTACTTCCACAAGTACAAGCAAGTACTTTTATCGTGTACTTTTTGAGTAATACCCAGTCAAACTCCCCTCCAGAGTACAATAATGTATGTTTTATGCCATCTTTGATGAGAGATAAAATTATTTTCTGCCATAAGTTCTCAGTGAAAATGGTACTGCTGGACAGAGTACTACTTGGACTACTTCCACAAGTACAATCAAGTACTTTTATCGTGTACTTTTTGAGTAATACCCTGTCAAACTCCCCTCCAGAGTAGAATAATGTATGTTTTATGCCATCTTTGATGAGAGATACAATCATTTTCTGCCATAAGTTCTCAGTGAAAATGGTACTGCTGGACAGAGTACTACTTGGACTACTGCCACAAGTACAATCAAGTACTTTTATCGTGTACTTTTTGAGTAATACCCCGTCAAACTCCCCTCCAGAGTAGAATAATGTATGTTTTATGCCATCTTTGATGAGAGATAAAATGATTTTCTGCCATAAGTTCTCAGTGAAAGTAGTACTGCTGGACAGAGTACTACTTGGACTACTTCCACAAGTACAATCAAGTACTTTTATCCTGTACTTTTTGAGTAATACCCCGTCAAACTCCCCTCCAGAGTAGAATAATGTATGTTTTATGCCATCTTTGATGAGAGATAAAATGATTTTCTGCCATAAGTTCTCAGTGAAAGTTGTACTGCTGGACAGAGTACTACTTGGACTACTGCCACAAGCACAATCAAGTACTTCTATCGTGTACTTTTTGAGTAATACCCCGTCAAACTCCCCTCCAGAGTACAATAATGTATGTTTTATGCCATCTTTGATGAGAGATAAAAGGATTTTTTGCCATAAGTACTCAGTGAAAGTGGTACTGCTGGACAGAGTAGTACTTGGACTACTTCCACAAGTACAAGCAAGTACTTTTATCGTGTACTTTTTGAGTAATACCCTGTCAAACTCCCCTCCAGAGTAGAATAATGTATGTTTTATGCCATCTTTGATGAGAGATAAAATTATTTTCTGCCATAAGTTCTCAGTGAAAGTGGTACAGCTGGACAGAGTACTACTTGGAGTACGACCACAAGTACAATCAAGTACTTTTATCGTGTACTTTTTGAGTAATACCCTGTCAAACTCCCCTCCAGAGTAGAATAATGTATGTTTTATGCCATTTTTGATGAGATAAAATGATTTTCTGCCATAAGTTCTCAGTGAAAATGGTACAGCTGGACAGAGTACTACTTGGACTACTGCCACAAGTACAATCAAGTACTTTTATCGTGTACTTTTGGAGTAATACCCTGTCAAACTCCCCTCCAGAGTACAATAATGTATGTTTTCTGCCATCTTTGATGAGAGATCAAATGATTTTCTGCCATAAGTTCTCAGTGAAAGTGGCACAGCTGGACAGAGTACTACTTGGTCTACTGCCACAAGTACAATCATGTACTTTTATCGTGTACTTTTTGAGTAATACCCTGTCAAACTCCCCTCCAGAGTACAATAATGTATGTTTTCTGCCATCTTTTTTTTTTTAAATATATTTTTATTGAAGACACATAAAAAAGACATTTGGTTCATTGACAGGGACCACAGTTCAAAGTTAGTAGTAACCATTTAGTCTCTACTATTGTGCATCAATTGACAAGCCATACATGGTTAACTTTCTCTTGAAGGCATACAGTATTTAAGCCACCTTCATAACTCAAACAGACCAGATAGCCAAATATAAGGGAGTAGTGTACCGACTGAACTAAACAAGATAATAATAATAAAATCAAAATAATAATACTAAAACAATACAAAGACAAAAAATTAACATAAATACGTAATAAAGGGAAGGGGGGGGGTGTCCATCAATCAGTAACCAAAAATGCGAGAGATTGGAAGAAGGTTAAGAAGGGTTGCCACTTAGTGTAAAACATAGAGGTTCTGCCTCTTAATGAATACTTAATTTTCTCCAATTTTAGAAAATACATGACATCGCTGCGCCACTTAGCATTGGAAGGAGCTTTTTTGGATTTCCAGTGAAGAAGAAGAAGTCGTCTTGCCAATAACGAAGTAAATGCCAAAATATCTAATTGCCCCGAGTTGTATCTGTTGTAATCTTCTGGGCACCCAAATATGGCAATATGGGGACAGACTTTCACAGTGAGTGAGAGTATTTTTGAGATATCCTCAAAAAACTTCTGCCAAAAGGAAAACACTAATGGGCAGGAGAAGAACATATGGGATAGGTTGCACAGATGTCAATAACAGTGGGATATATTTGTGACAATCGTGTCTTCCATAAATGAACCCTGTACAGCACCTTGAACTGTATGAGAGTGAGACGAGCACAGGATGAACTTGTATGAATCCTGTTAAGAGCAGTGTCCCACCAGTGATCACCCAAGTTCACACCTAGCTCAGCCTCCCAGGCAGCCTTGATTTTAGTGGTGTGTGAGCTGTCATCGGTCAGGAGTTTGTTATATATTTTTGAAATAAGTGACTTTTGAAGGGGATCAGAACAAAGAAACTCATCCCATATTTGATTAGGGGGTAGAGAGGGAAAGGATGGAAACAGGGATTTGGTACAGTGTCTAATTTGGAAATAACGAAAAAGGTGAGATGTTGGGAGTTCAAATTCCCTTGATATATCAGTAAAACTACGAAAGGTATTATCCTTATAAAGCTCTCTAAAAGTCCTCAGGCCCTTCTCATGCCATACAGAGAAAGTGGGGTCAGATAAGGCAGGTCGGAATAAATGGTTTCCCAATAAAGGAGCTAAAGTGGATGCAGAAGTAAACTTAAAATGCCTCCTAAATCTGGTACCAAGCAAATTGGTACCAGATTTTAAGAGTAGAACTCACAACAGGATTATTTGTATGTCCAGAGAGGTTGGTAGGAATGGAAGAGGTAAGTAGGGCCATAGCGGAGGATGAGCCACAAGACTGTGCCTCAAATCTAGACCATGGAGGATGCATTGATTTTGACCAAAATGAAATGTTGTGTGTGTGAAGCCCAATAATATAATTGGAAGTTCGGGAGAGACAGTCCAGCGTTATGTCTACATCTTTGAAGAATCGATTTACTTATTCTGGGTGCCTTTCCATTCCATAAAAAGCCAGAAATAACCTGATCAAGAGTCTTAAAAAATGGTTTAGGTAGGATCTATTCCTAGACATTGGAAAATAAATAGGTACTTAGGAAGAATGTTCATTTTAACTGTGTTAATTTTACCTATAAGCGACAGAGGTAAACTCTTCCATCTTTGAAGGTCTGACTTGATTTTAGACATTAAAGGGGAGATATTGGCAGCGAAAAGGGAACTTAGTGTTCTTGTTACATTGATTCCTAGATACTTAAAGCCAGAGGGGCTCAATCTGAAGGGGACATCGGACTGGTTCAATTGTGATGCCAGAGCGTTAACAGGATAACATTCACTTTTGGAAATATTCACTTTGTAACCTGAGAATGAACCAAATTTCGTAAGAAAAGATACAATTGTTGGTATAGAGTTACTGGGGCTTGAGACATACAACAATAAATCATCCGCGTAAAGGGACAATTTAAATTCCATCCCCAGCCGCCATATCCCAGTGAAAGTGGTTGAGGTCCTCAGATATATTGACAAAGGCTCTATGGCTAACGCAAAAAGCAAAGGAGATAGTGGACATCCCTGACGGGTTCCTCTGGATAAATAATATAAGGAGATTGAACGCCATTAGTGGAAATACTAGCTTGTGGGGATGTATAAAGAAGGCGTATCCATGAAATAAATATATCACCCAGCCCAAATTTACTCAGTACAGTAAGTAAATAGTCCCACTCAACCCTATCGAATGCTTTTTCTGCATCAAGTAAGATCACTACTTCAGGGGTCGTAGCGGTGTTTTTGGAGTAGATAATATTTGCGGACATTGTAAAATAGTTGACGTCCCTTTATAAATCCTGTTTGTTCTTCAGAAACTATGGTTGGGAGAATATTTTCTAATCGACGTGCCAAAGCCTTAGCAAGTATTTTCGCATCCACATTTATTAAGGAAAGTGGCCTAGAAGAGCTGCAGAGATCCGGATCTTTGTCTTTTTTTAAAAGCAGACTTATGGAGGCTTGTCTTAAAGTGGGAGGAAGAGAACCATTCCGCAGAGATTCCTTATACACCGAGTGTATTAATGGGGCCAATTTAGATTTAAATCTTTAAAAAAAATTCTACTGGGAATCCATCAGGGCCAGGAGCTTTTTTATTTTGCATGTTATTTATAGCGAGGGAGATCTCATCTGGGGTTAATGGAGAATCAAGTTATTTTGAAACACCAGGACCTATAGTAGGGAAATTGAGATTGTCAAATAAAGCGCCCATCTCAGAAGTGTCGGATGGCGATTCAGACTTGTATAGAGAAGAATAGAATGAGCCAAAGACTGAGTTAATGGTACTAGGATCGGTATGCACCGTGCCTGATGAATCTTTTATCTGGAGGATTATACGTGAGGCTGCCTGACGACGCAATTGGTGGGCCAAAAGGCGGCTCGCCTTATCACCATGCTCATAATATGTTGAACGTGAGCGTAAAAGAAGGCGCTCTGCATCATTAGTTGTTATGAGATCAAATTCCGTCTGTAATTCAACTCGATCTTTGTGTAAATTGGGAGAGAGACAAATGGCTAATTGCTAATCTATTTTTTTTATCTTGCACGATATATCTTTAATTTTGGCAGAACGAGTTTTATTTAACTGCGCATAATAAGAGATGATTTGGCCCCGTAGGTAGGCTTTTAATGATTCCCACAACAGAGAACAAGAGATGGGTTCATTGTCGTTTTGATTGTTTGTAATAAAATCATCAATTGAAGTTGCAATACATTTATTAAATGTGTCATCTGACAACAGCAAAGTATTAAACCTCCACGGCGTTGAGTATCGTGGTTGCGGTGAAATCCAAATATCCAGAGAAAGAGGAGCGTGGTTGGAAATTACAATAGGGTGATATTTAACTGACGACACTTTGGTAATAAGTTTGGCATCGATGAAGAAATAATCAATTCGAGAAAAGGCTTTGTGCATATGAGAAAAGAAGGAATATTCCTTAATGCGGAAAACATACATTATTGTACTCTGGAGGGGAGTTTGACAGGGTATTACTCAAAAGGTACACGATAAAAGTACTTGATTGTACTTGTGGCAGTACTCCAAGTAGTATTCTGTCCAGCAGTACCACTTTCACTGAGAACTTATGGCAAAAAATCATTTTATCTCTCATCAAAGATGGCATAAAACATACATTATTGTACTCTGGAGGGGAGTTTGACAGGGTATTACTCAAAAAGTACACGATAAAAGTACTTGATTGTACTTGTGGTCCTACTCCAAGTAGTACTCTGTCCAGCTGTACTACTTTCACTGAGAACTTATGGCAAAAAATCATTTTATCTCTCATCAAAGATGGCATAAAACATACATTATTGTACTCTGGAGGGGAGTTTGACAGGGTATTACTCTAAAAGTACACGATAAAAGTACTTGATTGTACTTGTGGCAGTAGTCCAAGTAGTACTCTGTCCAGCAGTACCACTTTCACTGAGAACTTATGGCAAACAATCATTTTACCTCTCATCAAAGATGACAGAAAACATACATTATTGTACTCTGGAGGGGAGTTTGACAGGGTATTACTCAAAAGTACACGATAAAATTACTTGATTGTACTTGTGGCAGTAGTCCAAGTAGTACTCTGTCCAGCAGTACCATTTTCACTGAGAACTTATGGCAAAAAATCATTTTATCTCTCATCAAAGATGGCATAAAACATACATTATTGTACTCTGGAGGGGAGTTTGACAGGGTATTACTCAAAAAGCACACGATAAAAGTACTTGATTGTACTTGTGGTCGTAGTCCAAGTAGTACTCTGTCCAGCAGTACCACTCCCACTGAGAACTTATGGCAAAAAATAATTTTATCTCTCATCAAAGATGGCATAAAACATACATTATTGTACTCTGGAGGGGAGTTTGACAGGGTATTACTCAAAAACTACACGATAGAAGTACTTGATTGTACTTGTGGCAGTAGTCCAAGTAGTACTCTGTCCAGCAGTACCACTTTCACTGAGAACTTATGGCAAAAAATCATTTGACCTCTCATCAAAGATGACAGAAAACATACATTATTGTACTCTGGAGGGGAGTTTGACAGGGTATTACTCAAAAAGTACACGATAAAAGTACTTGATTGTACTTGTGGTCGTACTCCAAGTAGTACTCTGTCCAGCAGTTTCACTCCCACTGAGAACTTATGGCAAAAAATCATTTTATCTCTCATCAAAGATGGCATAAAACATACATTATTGTACTCTGGAGGGGAGTTTGACAGGGTATTACTCAAAAAGTACACGATAAAAGTACTTGATTGTACTTGTGGTCGTACTCCAAGTAGTACTCTGTCCAGCAGTACCACTCCCACTGAGAACTTATGGAAACAAATCATTTTATCTCTCATCAAAGATGGCATAAAACATACATTATTGTACTCTGGAGGGGAGTTTGACAGGGTATTACTCAAAAACTACACGATAGAAGTACTTGATTGTACTTGTGGTCATACTCCAAGTAGTACTTTGTCCAGCAGTACCACTCTCACTGAGAACTTATGGCAAAAAATCATTTTATCTCTCATCAAAGATGGCAGAAAACATGCATTATTGTTCTCTGGAGGGGAGTTTGACAGAGTATTACTCAAATAGTACACAGTAAAAGTACTTCATTGTATTTGTGGTAGTAGTCTAACAAGTACTGAGTCCAACAGTACCAATTTTTTAAGAACTTATGGCTAAAAATGATTTTATTCCTCATCAAATATCATTGATTGATTGATCAAATATAACATCAGCTCGTGTACTACCATCAGCGCCGCTTCTCGGCGATTACCGTAAAGACGCTATTAATCGTGCACTCAAAAATGAAGCGCTGCTCATTTGACCAAGCAAATGCGAGAGACGGCTGAGTTGACCGCAGTTAGCTGGGGCTAGTTCTCTTCGCTGTTAGTTCAACTTTCTAAGTCAGAACCCGTTTGCTTTTCCACCAACAAGAGCACGAGAAAAGCCACATCATGACATCACTGTGTACATCGCTGATTATCCCTCTCAATAACAGGGACTACATTCATGCATGGATTTAATAAGAGAACTGAATACGGCTTGAGAAGTCAAATGATTTACGAGGGAAAATAACTCTGGATTTGGCTTTAAGCGCATTTTACAACTTTAAGACACCAATGATTTAAAAAAGGGCTATTCACGTGTCCGTCCTGGGTAGTTGAATTAGCTTAAAGTATTTTTGGGACCAAATAACGTCACATACATGGATTATGTTGTATCACCGTTTGGGCCCTCAAAAATGTGCTGCAGTGTTTCGTCTCTCATCGACCAGCATTTACTATTTCCTAATGCCAGCTGCCGCTTGAAAGTAGTAATCCAACCACTGTCTGACTTTCAAACCCCTAATGTCCCATGATGCATAATTCCCAATGATTATATATTATTAACTTTTACATTGACAATATGTAACAACATAGTGTTGTTTGTTTAAGTTTCTCTCATATTTCATGGATGATGTTAGCCCAGCCACCAAAGCCATTCTGAAAAATCAACTACCCAATATAGGGCCAACAAAGCAAAAAGTGCTGGTCTTAATTGTCATCGAACATTAACCGCGCAGACCTATAGCATATTAATTATTCCCTACAAACTATTTGATTAAGTATACTTGTTCCACAATGCTAGCAAATAGGTTGTCATTCAAAGTATGGTGGATATGAAATAATATGTCTCAAGTATCCCTGGATAATATTGCACAGCATTTATAAATCTATTAATAATAATACATATTATTTTTATAGCGCTTTTACAAGTGCTCAAAGACACTTAGCATACACAATATGTTCAACAAATGCTCTGTAATAGTGTTCTAGCCACTTTGTGATCTCTGCGCTTCTCCTTTGCAACAACTTTGAGCTTTTCTCATGAGTTGTTGTTGCTCCACTCAAGCCTCTGAGGTACCCGGACCCCGGTTCTTGGTGCCAGAATGGCAGAGTGTTGGTGCCGCAGTTAAAACTGTTTTTGGGGCCGAGAGCCGGCGCCACAGAATTGGAAACATGAAAATCGGCCCTGGAACGGCCTAGGTGGAAAAGGGATAATAGGGGTGGTGTGAATTTATAGAAGAAGAGCTAGAGTGACTTTTGTTATGAGGGGTGAGTTTGCTTTTCCCAGGGAGGCTATATCGTTGTCATAACTCTTCTCCATCTCTTCCTCAGCCTTCATCACTTCACCCAATGTCTCTCTCCTCTCCATTGCTGCTGCCATCGAGGTTATCATTGAAGATCCAGTGTTCAGGATATCTTCACTCAGAGCGATTTACAGCTCAGCTACCTACAACATCACCTACTGGCAGGACGGCCAGAGGCAAAAGGTGTGATGAACTCTTTAGGTGTGGTTTCAGGGTTTCCCAGGTCGCCCAGGTATATTAACGGCCGCCCAAGTATATTTTGCGATATTTTATTTAATTGTTTTAATTCGTCCGCGATCACGACGCCATATGCGATCGATTTACTTGTGGACAATGATCCCTCGCTTTACGCCTCCTCTACCCAGTCCCTGACTTTCCCGATGGCCTGGCCTGTTAAGTGGCCTGCCTCACACAGGGTGACTGGCTGTCTACATGATGTGGCCTGCTGACATGGCCACTGTCATACAGATCATAAATCAAAGCCCTTGATTGGTCTCTGTGTGTCATTCAAGCTTGGGATAACCTCAGCTCAGGTGAGGTAAAGGACTCTGAAGCCTCATCCCAATACCCCTCCTCGACTCCTCCTTTCCCTCACTCGCCTCCCTTCCTTGCGTCTTAGCTCCGCCTCCGTAAGATGCGAGCGAGAGACACGAGGAGGTGACACAAGGACAGAGGAGTCCTCAGGTATTAATTGGGATGTCCTCGTTCACTCAAACGTCACTCTTAAACGACGTCTGTTAATGATGACATGTGCACAGCTGTATCCCCTCTCATCGGGCTTAACTGAATAACCCCTTAGAACCGGCCCATTTGTTGGTAAATATTTATTTAAATGAATGAATCTTTCTCTTGTTAGTCAAGGAATTCAATGTATGATGGTTGGTCCTGCTTTTGTGTTCCGTTTTGGTGTAAAATGTAGCCTACATTTAAATAAAAATATAATGATAGTAATGTGAAAGCCTTTAGGCTACTCTGAAAATGTGTGTCCTGTAGATCCCCACATTCACCACAAACCCACATTCAGGATTGTGCATTTTAAATAATTTAACTCCTGAATATCTTCACACAAAACAATACAAATAATTGTTATTTATCAAGATCTAGCCATTTATGAAATAGCTTTCTTAATAACTATGTTTCAGTGACGTTAAAGATCATTAAACATGACTTAAATTGTTAGTATAACCTTAAGAAATGAATTGCACATAATAATTCCCACGGAGCTGTGAGCACTTATACATTTATGTGACGCTTTTCCACTCATCTTCCAGTTGTCGGTTTTCCTCTGTTGAAATGGACCAGCTGTGAAGGTGGGGGCGGGGCTTTTAACGAGTAGTGAAAACACTTCCGCGTAGTCTGCTCTCGTGTATCCTCCCTTTCGTCTCCTCCCGCACCCCTCCTCCCTCACCCCTCCTCGACTCCTCCGTGTGCATTTCAGCTATTGGGACGTCCTTAAAAATGGCGTGTCTTGATCGATTTCCGGGTCAAGACCCGGAGGAGGGGAAGAGAGGAGTCGAGGAGGGGTATTGGGATGAGGCTTGAGTGTTTAGATAGTTAACTTAGTCTAAGTTCTCAGTGGGTCTCAAACGGTTTGGTCACCATTTATGTAAACACATATTTCCATTTGAGAGGGTAGTAATTAGTAAAATATGCATGAATACAATTTTAAAAAAGTTAACTAGGTGAAAAAAGGTAACTTTTAAACCTGTTCGGCCCCGAGCCTGTCTTTCAGGTCTCAGGCTCGAAAATGACATTCCCAGAACAAATGACCATATCTTCCCTTCTAAAAGGGTTAAATTAATAATATTTTTTCTCAAAGTAATGATACCTGTGAGTTGGATGTAGAAAAGTCAGAATCAATATAGATGTTTTTTATTTTAAAGAAAATTCAGATTGAACATGGTAAAAAACTGTGTCCGTCCAAAAAATATTTTGTACTTATAGTGAAAACTAACTTTGGATGATGGGTTAGTAGACTAAAAGATTTAGGAATCCAAAGTACAACATATAATAAGTACCCTGTATCAAGATTGATGCAAAACAAGTGATATTTGACCTTTTTAGACAGATTTAACAAAAAAAAACTCTTCTGGGGCCATTTGGGTGGATTTTCCTTATCTCTGGCCCCCCTTGTTCGATTTTGACATGTGACATCTCTTTCTGACCGTTAGAGCCAATAGAATCCAATGGAAATCGTCCCGCACACACTCATGTTAAAAAAAGGTAGCCTCTCTGCGCATGCTAGCTTGCCTTAGACATGACTTAGAATTTAGAGGGGAGAAATATCGCTGCTCTGATATCAAGCAACGGAAAATTGTTATTGCTTATGGATTATCAGAACATTTCAAAGGGGACGCAGTCACATTGGATTAACCTATGGATTAACTACGTCATCGTTTTTGTCGTTTTAATGCCATTGAAGACCAGTTTAGACCAGACAAAGACGAAGGTAAGCCATGTTAGCGTTGTGGGCTACCTAACGCCACTTGTTTTGATGTACGTTTTTGTTGATAACGTTGCGAGTTTGTATCTTTCAGTGTTGAGGTGGGCACCGTTAGATTATGTGTCTCCTTGCGATTATAAACGATGTGTTGGATGTGCACCTAGGATCAGTAATAAGGGAGCCAGGAGTGATTATCGGTGCAGTAATAGGTTAGCATTTTTCGCTCAGGTCATTTAGATGCTTCTTATGAGACTTGTGTTTTGTTTTGGTAAGATGGTTTGTATCGTCAGTTAGCTGAGATTATTCCCGTTAATCTGGTATAACACATTAATAGGTTCTTACATATTAAGATCCCCTGAGACACAGTGTCGTGAAAAAAAAAACTAAAGTACCCGCCGGCGGGGACCTTCGGGCTTAACAGGTTTTAAAACTTGTTGAGAGCTAAAACTAGTCTTTGCTGCTGCCTCAAAGAGGAGCAGGGGGAGAGGAGGGAAAGGAAAGGAGGGAGAGGCTGATTCAGGAGCACAGACACACTCACAACTATAAATGAACCAAAAATAAATAAATAAACAAGTTTCAGTGTTTTTCATATAGGATATGGTATGTTATTGGTTATGGCCATGATTTGATGATTACAGCGGTAATTAAAGTTTAAAAGTCTCAAAAATGCTACAACTACTGTCACAAACTGGATGAATGTGAAGTATTTTGTTAAAGGAGGATGAAAGCGTAATTAAGGAGCACTATTGGAGTAATGGTTATTGGACTCAGGATTATTTGGATTCCCGCTGTATGAAGAAATTAAAGGACGGCGCAAGTGAAAACAATTCACAAAGGGATTAAACTGTTTAAAACACATGCTCAAAGTAAGCCGGATTTTGCCGATGTGTTTATGTGGATTCAAAAGTCGTAAATAATCTACAAAATGGAGGAGACCGATCTGATTGGAGCAACTGTTACAAATAATCCAACTGAAACCGGCATGGACAATGACTTGGTTTTAAAAATGCGCTTATCCAGGCAAGCCTGGTTTGACACTTTATGGGCAGAAGAAACATTTCTATTAAAGAAACAATTATACATTTCTGTCTTTTTATGCCTTTAATACTAACTTGAATTTTTATTAAAATTAATTAGTTAATTATTTTTTATATTTTATTGTAATGTAGAGACAAGGCTTTTAGTGACAATCAATTATTGCCTTACAATTATATGTAAAAAAGGTGGGGAACCACTGCCCTAGAGGATTTGAGGTCCACCCCCACTTAAAATCACATGGATAGGTTCCTAAATACATTTACCATTTTTTTAAAATAGTAACCCATGTCCATATATTTATTTGTGGGTAGTAGATTTAAACTATAGAGCTATCACTATGGGCCCTGCCTGTACCTGTTCGCTCTGCCATGACGTGAAGGGTCTGCTAACAAGCAAAGGCTAATGTTAATGTTGTTGCACGTCACAAAGGCACGTCATCCCCCCCAAGTATATTTCAGATATGTGGGAAACACTGGGTTTGTTTCACAGTAGATCTCAAAAGGTTCCAATGTGGCACACTAGAGCAACGCATTATAAGTTATTTCTATAGCATGAAGAGCATGGGGTGAACTGAGGGGGGGGGGGGATAAGAGTGCAGCATGGTTATCTGTGACCTCTGTAGTGTCCTGTAGCCGCTGCACACCTCCACCCTCCTAAACACTCCTCTGCTTTTCCTACAGACCAAGAACATGAGCAACATCCTGCAGAACCGGGTGGTTCTCAGTGACCTGGAGCCCTGGACCAGGTACTGCGTCCAGGTCCAGATCAGCACCAGGAGGAGGCCCAACCACCTCAGCCAGCCCAGCACCGCTATTTGTGAGAGCACCACCATCGGTACGCTCTTTACTGGATTGATTCATTTCTAAAAACACAGTGGGGGAAATGCTGGTAATCTTTTAATCGACTGGTCGATAGCGGGGAGATTCCCAGTCGATCGTGAGATGTGTCTAAAAATAGAACAACAATATTCTGTTTTATCGTCAATGTCCTATAACATAATCTTCCTGTGCCAGAATAATGCACTTGAACGCATCAAAGCTTTGTGATTGGCCGGCGTGACACCATGTGTCAGAGCGTGGCGTGTCAACAGGAGTGACAGTCCGCACACACACAATTATGGCAGAAGCAAAAAAGCCCAAAATATATAATTTTCACCCCGAGTGGGAGGATCATTATTTTTGTATCTATTCCAATTCAAAGTCCATCTGTCTCATCTGCAATGCGAGCGTGGCTTTATCGAAGAAGGGTAATTTAGGAGCGGCATTTCAAAACAGTGCACAAACGCTACGAGACGGAATTCCCTCCTAATTCTGCCCTACGCTCCCAAAAGGGGAGGGGCCTGAAAGGACAGCTAAATGCACAGCAGTCCATTTTCACCAGGCCCAACAACAAGAGCAAGGCTGCTACCATAGCATCTTATCGTGTCAGTCACGTTCTTGCGAAACACATGAAGTATTTCAAAGATGGCGAAGTTGTGTAAGAAGCATTCCTGGAGGCTGCCGACGCGCTTTTGGGGGACAGTAAAAATAACAGTAGCATTTCAACAGGTTTTTGATATAATAAAAACTCAAGTTGGATACCGTTATTAATCAGCTGTAAGTTTTTGTTTGTTTGAACTTCTTCATTATAATTATTGTACAAAATGGTATAAGAATGCAAACTTAAATTGATTATAGTCTATTATCAATTCAGGTTAAGAAACTAGTGTTGCTTGCATCCTATTTTAAAGGCATTTATTTTTATAATCTACTAAAATGCAACAAAAAAAGGGTTTGATTCTATTAATTTTGTCTCTTTTATTGCACTTTGGCAGCAGATTCCTGTGTAGCTTCAGATCTGAATTGTCTTATTAGTAAGCCTAATTTATACTTTTGTAGCAACACTATTTTTATATAAGGACAAAGAAAGGGTTCAGTGTATTTTATTTTTTTCCTGTGTCATATGTGGCAGCACTGTTCAATGTTTCTTGAAAATATTACCCACTGTAGTATGTGACGTGTGAATAAACTCCAACTCTGTATCAACAACACTGTTGTGTAACTTCAGTTAAATACTTGTATGTGTGTAGATTAGAAAGAGGTAAGATAAAGGATCTGCAGTATTTTATGAAGTATTAATCGTACAAAGGTCAGTTTTATACAAGTAGTGTGTATTTACCTGGTAGTAGGCTGTCTGTAATGGCTACGCCTCTCTATTTGGACTGGTAGATCTCGGCAGACTGGCAACTTTAAAAGTAGCTCTCGGTTCAAAAAAGGTTGGGCACCCCTGTTCTAGCTCCTCCATGAGAAATGCTCTTCTGGATGAATAGGCAAACATTTCCACAGACACACTGCAAAATGTTGTAGAAAGCCTTCCCAGAAGAGTGGAAGCTGCAATGACTGCTTCAGATCTAAAATCATTTTGTGTCAAAACATTACATCATCATTAGAAACGTGCTAATCCCAGCTGTGTTTCTCTGCTTCTTTTGCAGATGAAGAGGCTCCTTGGGTGGCAGCCGTGGTGACGTTTGTCGTCACGGCGATGGCAGTGGCTCTGGTGGTGATTGTGGTGGTGTATCGGAAACACATATCCCGCTTTCTCTGTCCAAAAGACGAACTGCCTCAGCACTTTAATGAGGTGTGTATGTGTATTTTTTAACCTTTTAATAATACATGAACAAATATTTTGGTTATCAATCTCAATATTCTAATTTATCAAATACATGTAGTACATTATAAAAGTACAATATTTGCATCTGAATTGTGAATTGTAGTGGAATAGAATAGTAAAAGTCGCAGGACATGTAATTACAAAATTAATGTACCTTACATTTTTTACAATTACAAGTAGTTAAGTAAATATAATAACTACCAGTCCAGCACTGCTCAACTATTTTCCCTTCAAACCCTGTTATGTCTTTGCTCATGAGGCAAGTAACATGAAATGGCAAAATGTCCAAAAGAAATGGCACACTCACTCCCTCTGTACGCATGTGTATTTGTCAGAGGTGGACAAAGTTTTCAGATTCAGTACTTCAAATTTGAAGTAACAGAGTGTAGGAATAGTGTGTTACAAGTACAATTCCTGCATTCAAAATGTTCCTCAAGTAAAAGTAGATAAGTATCAGCATTAGGGTTGCAAAGGGGCGGAACATTTCCGGTAAATTTTCAGAAAGTTTCCATGGGAAGTTAAGCTGGGGAATTTTGGAAATATTCTATGCAAAATTAAACAAAAAACATGACATTTCAACAGATTTCTTCTTTTTTTTTAAGTAGAACAGAACAAGTTTTAATTATTTAATTATTTATTTGTTTCATTGAAGAACGAAAACAGGAATGTTGAGTTAAATATCACTCATCCCCCCCAACCCCACTCATTAAACAATGAACAAAAATGTACCCCCCATCCAAAAATCCCCACAAAGTCCCATTCAAAATGTTAAATGAAAAGATGTGGCTTCATTTGTCTTGTGCTTTTGGCTCAAAAGTGTGATCCAGTCTTCTTGAAATCATCTGTGCATGTGATGGAGGAATGCACAGTAGGGGGTGTGGTCCCAATAGCCATGCAGTAAGCAGTGTGCTATGGCATGGATATTCAAGTGCACTTGAATGGTATCTGTTTGTTTTAGGCAAGGCAAGTTTATTTATATAGCACTTTTCAACACAAGGCAATTCAAAGTGCTTTACAAAAAATGAAAGAGATTAAGAAAATGGCATTTAAAATCAGTCATTAAAAAGAAAAGCTAATAAAATAAACATTAAAAGAAAAAATACATGGATAAAAGTTACAGTGCAGTCTAAGATATGAATAGTTCAATTAAAAGCAGCGACAAAAAGAAAAGTCTTCAGCCTGGATTTAAAAGTAGTCAGAGTTGTAGCGGACCTGCAGGTTTCTGGGAGTTTGTTCCAGATATTTGGAGCATAATAACTGAACGCTGCTTCTCCATGTTTAGTTCTGACTCTGGGGACAGAAAGCTGACCAGTCCCTGAAGACCTGAGAGATCTGGATGGTTCATAATTTAGCAGGAGGTCAGAAATGTATTTTGGGCCTAAACCATTCAGTGCTTTATAAACCAGCAGCAGTATTTTAAAATCTATTCTTTGACACACAGGAAGCCAGTGTAAAGACTTCAGAACAGGAGTGATGTGATCCACTTTCTTAGTGTTAGTGAGGACTCGAGCAGCAGCGTTCTGAATCATCTGCAGCTTCCTAATAGATTTTTTAGTGAGACCTGTGAAGACACCATTGCAGTAGTCGAGTCTACTGAAGATAAAAGCATGGACAAGTTTTTCCAAATCCTGCTGTGACATTAGTCTTTTAATCCTAGATATATTCTTTAGGTGATAGTAGGCTGATTTAGTAACAGTTTTAATGTGACTGTTGAAACTCAGGTCAGAGTCCATGACTACACCTAGATTTCTGGCTTTATCTGTTGTTTTGAACATTGCAGACTGAAGCTCAGCGCTAACTTTTATACGTTCTGACTTGGCTCCAAAAACCATTACCTCAGTTTTATCTTTGTTTAATTGGAGAAAGTTCTGACACATCCAGTCATTGATTTGTTCAATGCACTTACTCAGTGTTTGAATTGGAGCATAGTCTCCTGGTGAAATTGTTACGTAAATGTGTGTGTCATCTGCATAGCTATGGTAACTTATTTTGTTGTTCTTCATTATCTGAGCCAGTGGTAGCATGTAGATGTTAAAGAGAAGAGCTCCCAAGATGGAGCCTTGAGGAACCCCACATGTCATATTTGTCAACTCAGATGTGTATTTACCTATAGAAACAAAGTTGTTTCTGTCCTTTAAGTAGGATTCAAACCAATTCAGAACTGTTTCCGAAAGTCCCACCCAGTTTTCCAGTCGGTCTAGTAATATGCTGTGGTCAACAGTGTCAAACGCAGCACTGAGATCTAATAATACTAACACTGAAGTTCTGCCACTGTCTGTGTTTAAGTGGATGTCATTAAAGACCTTTACAAGAGCAGTCTCAGTGCTGTGGTTTGGACGAAAGCCTGACCGGAACACATCAAAACAGTTATTTAAATGCAAGAAATTACTCAACTGTTGAAAAACAACTTTTTCAATGATTTTACCTAGAAATGGGAGGTTTGATATGGGCCTGTAATTGTTCATTACTGAAGCATCTAGATTATTCTTTTTTAAGAGCGGTTTAATGACTGCAGTTTTCAGGGCCTGTGGAAAAATACCTGAGTGAAGAGATTTGTTTACTATATGAAGTAGATCTGAGGCCATGCAAGGCAAAACATCTTTGAAAAATCCTGTTGGAATAATATCAAGGCAGCAGGAGGATGATTTCAGAAGTTGAATAATGTCCTCTAGGTTTTTATCATTAATCTGATGGAATTGTGTCATGATGTCTGAATTGATGTTAAGTGGAGATAGGGACAACACATTTGCTGTTCCTGATGCAGAGGCACTGACTGCTTGTCTGATTTTCTGAATTTTGTCAGTGAAAAAGGCAAAATCATTGCACGCCCAGGTGGATAGAAATTCAGAGGCTACTGACACTGGGGGGTTAGTTAGTCTGTCGACGGTAGCAAACAAGGCACGTGCGTTGTTTTTGTTTTTGGTAATGATGTCAGAGAAGAACGATTGTCGTGCGTTTTTCAATTCCAAATTATAAAGGCCAAGTCTCTCTTTATAGATTTCAAAGTGAACCTGGGGATTTGTTTTTCGCCACCTGCGTTCAGCTTTTCGACATTCTCTTTTTTCTGTTTTCACGGTCATGGCCTTTCTCCATGGAGATATTTTCTTGCCAGACACTTCCTTTAACCTAGTTGGAGCAATGGCATCTATAACATTTTTAATTTTTGAATTAAAATGATCTACTAGCTCATTTACTGAGATGTTAGCAGGGGCAAGTGTGGAAGAGAAATTCTGAGTAAACATTTCCCTAGTATTTTCAGTTAAACATCGCTTTGTGGTTACCTCTTTTTGAACATTTTTGTGAACAGAAATAGAGCTCTCAAAGAAAACACAGGAATGGTCAGAGAGTGCAACATCAGTCACCACAACCTTAGAGATATTTAGACCCTTTGAGATAATTAAGTCCAGAGTGTGCCCCTTATTGTGCGTGGGCTCCGTCACATGCTGAGTCAGAATTTAGTCAAGATTATGCTAAAATATACTTTTCCCAACTATATTTAAGTTCCCTATGAAGAGCCAACCTTCAATTTAGAAAATTCCCAGTTTATTCCCATAAATTCCCGTTTATTCCTGTTTATTCCCGTTAATTCCCATGGAAAGTTTCCATCTTTGAAATCCCGGAATTTTGCAACCCTAATCAGCATCAAAATATACTTAAAGTACCAAAAATAAAAGTATTCATTATGATTGGCCCATTCCAGAATAATATGAAATGTTTTATAATGATTGATCATTAAAGTGTTCTCAAAGCTGGTAAAGGTGCAGCTAGTTTGAATGACTTTGTATACTGCAGGGTAGCTTGTGAATTTACTCCAGGTGGAACTAAAGTCTGATTTAACAGTCAATTATATTTCACATCATTCATCCAAATCTGTAAATTAACTAAAGGTATTAAATAAATGTAGTGGACTAAAAGTACACAATTTACCTCTTAACTATAGTGGTGTATTAGTAGTAAAACATTTTACTCAAGTAAACTACAAGTCCCTCAAAATTGTTTTTAACTACAGGACTCGAGTAAATCTACTTTGTTACTTTATGCCACTGGTATTTGTTCAGTAAGAGTCTTTAGCCAGGTATTAAACACAAGTTCCTCCCCCCCCCTCAGGACCTGACGAAACGCCATAACTCGTCCTGGTACATAGCCATAGCCGAGGAGATCTTCCACCAGGTGAGCATCATCCCAGACAGCAGTGTCCTGGAGGCAGAGCACCCTCTGGAGGCAGAGCCGCCTCACAACACACAGACATAGAAGCAGGGGGGGAACCGCAGAGACAATGAAGAAGAGCTGATCTGCAGTCAGGTGAGACTGTAACAGATTATCAGCAGGGACACTGAGAAACAGTGGAAGCATGGATTCTTACCTGACATCAGAGTTTGAGCACATTTTCCAGGAGTCTCATGTGAAACAGTGAAGAGGGGAGATGGCAGAGCGACAGGAATGATAGCTCATCCTGCTGATGTTGTTCCTGTGATGGACAGGTGTAATGATGCCCTCATTTCACCTCATGCTGATAGAAGGAGCATGGCACCCACACAAGTATTTATGCTGCCATGGTCAGGGTCGGGAGGATTATTTAAAAAAAAAAAGTAATTGCTAGTTACCTATACACGTTTTTTTAAGTAACTTCATCTGGGTATTGAAATATTAAAATAATGTAACCCGATTGATGCTTTCCGTTACTCTTGGATTACCTAATTGTCAAATACAGGCTAATAAATAAAAGAGAAAATAAATAAATATAAGATGTTTTTTACTTAAAGGTGGGGTAGGTAAGTTTGAGAAACCGGCTCGAGATACACTTTTTGTTATATTCCATGGAATGCTCTTAACATCCCGATAGCAATGAATATCTGAAGTGCTTTGACAACAAATCCATAAAAAACATCATCTGTGGAAGCCGTAGCGCTGTAAAAAGCACGACAAATCATCTGAGCCGGCCCGGCTAAAGTAACCGGATGGCCTACCTGCCTGTCAGCCTTCCATCTGTGCACAAACTTATCTCGTGCCCTCATTGGTCATGTGCGCATTCGAATGTGTTGGAGGAGGGGCTCTGTAAGGAACTGGCAGATTTTTCCGGCTGTGTATTTTCAAATTCTCGCGCACTCGAGCTGGTTCTTCCAAAATTACTTACCCCACCTTTAAAACAACAGAACTATGAAACCTTAGAAAAAAAATAAACCTACATATTTAGTATGGAAAATGAATTAATTTGAAGGAAAAACTGTCTTTCATTAAGCATATTCAGGCAGTAGCCTATGCATCTTAATCATAAGAAGTGGTTTTATTTACAGAGGGTCTAACAGACATGTTGTATCAGGAGCATCATTCCACTGACAAGCCAACAAAGCAAACACCACTCGCTGCACATCATTCCATTACAATGATCTGTTCATCCCCAAGCCTTGCCATGGTGCTATAAGAACCAACATTTACCATGTGATGTAAAACACTGCATAATCTGCCGTTCAATAGGCATCACATTTTGTGAAGCATTCATAGTTTTAATATCCCTTATTGTGGTAATAGGACATTTTCCTAATTGTATTTTTATGGTGAACATTGAAAACTAAACTAAATGTATTTGTCTCTCACAGTTAGCTAAATGTTTAAACTTTATTGTTGTACTCAGTTCCACTTGAATAAAGTATTTTTGTACTTGTGCTATGAGTTGCTGTGTTGATTGAAAAGAAACAATACACAGAAACGTTAAGAGTCGTTCATGAAATGGAATTCAAATAAATGACCTGTATTGCTAAAATATGAGGGGGAAAACATGTGATAATGAGTAACTGTGGTAGATCATTATCACATCAATATTTGTACTCAATGGGTTTTCTTTGAACTTAGAATCCTAACATTTTTAATAATATTTTTGTGTCCGACATGGTTGTTCTAGCAAAAAAAAGTCCCTTATTCAGAAGTTGAGAACCTATGCAAGTTTTATTTTGAAATGTTATTGAACATGTCTCCTAATGCACTGAATAGTCCATTCTCAGTCTTATGGCACATTTCCATTGCAGGGCCTCGCTCGGCTTAGTACGGTATAGTTAGCTGGGGCAGTAACTATAGTAACGCAGTGTTGGTGGAGCCGTGACGTCATCTTCAATGTGAACCACAGAAAAACAACATCAGTCGTTAGCTGTTAGCCCTCAGAGCTCACAGCTCCTCATATCTGTTCAGAAACTAGACAAAAGTTAAACAAGTACAAACCACAGACTGTCTGTGTCATGGAGAATACAGTCACTGGTTTATTTAATTAGACCCTCCAGAAAAACGCGATTCTGCGATCGCAGAATTTACCGCATAATCAGCAAATTGGCGCAGATTTTTAAAAGGCCGCATATTTATCAAAAGGCCGCATAATCAGGGCCGCCTTCATGCACGGGCTGACCTGGGCTGAAGCCCAGGGGCCTACATAGATCGGGGGCCTATCATGAGCCAATTAAAAAAAATTAAATTAAAAAATTAAAATCTTTTATCGGGTGTTTTATTTTTATTTTAAATAAACAAAGTCTTGGCTTTCAGAATATGAAACTTGTATTTCCAAAATCACACGATAAATACATTTTTGAAGCTTGTAAAGGGAAGAAGACAGCTCTCCCTCGCCACTCTGCTGTTCCGCAGCGCTGCCCCCCTCTCTCCGCTGAAATTATGAATGTAAGGCATATAGTAATCATAGATAACACGGCAGGGTCCGTTACAGTTTGTTTTCATCTGATTTCAAATAAACAAAGTCTTGGCTTTCAGAATATTAAACTTGCTTCGGCAAATTCAGATGATAAATACAACTTTGAAGCTTCGGCATAATTACAAGCGGAGAACGGAGTAACTTGACGTCACAGCAGGCATAACAACAGCCGGTGTTTCTCGTGAGTGTTTTCCCCAGGAAACAAACACAATACACACAAACGCAAAAATACACAAACACACACACGTATACACACACACACACACACACACACACACACACACACACACACACACACACACACACACACACACACACTCGCGAGCTTCCCCCAGACCAGTAATCCAAACAAAAATATCTTCCCTCCATACTATTTTGATCATTTGCTCCGCTAATCAATCAGATCGATGGATTCCAGAGATTTTTCTCAAAAATGATGACTCCGTAACAGTCAGTGGTCACCACTTAACAGCCAATCAGAATGAGAATATGTTTCACTTGTGACTTATTCAAATTGCGAGTGATTGAGTGACAGATGAAGGTTGTTTAGGAGAAAATGTCAGAGAAGAAAAAGTTTGAGAGTGGTGCTGGGAAAAGGAAACCTAACACTGATGTCAATTGAGCATGACATTCTTCGTGAGATGGATTTTAAGAACATCATAAATAATTTTTCGGAAGCACTGCAAAAGAGGTAAGGCAATGCTGCACTATTCATTGATTCCCAGTAGCCTGCAGGTTTAAATGTGTTGTGCATCGTTTTACATAACTAGGTTTGTGTTAATCCACCGGAGATAATGATCATTCTCCTCTACTGATACCTGGCATTGAGGCCATATGTTGCTGTTCATGGTGCTGAATTAGTGGTGTGTGTGTGTGTGTGTGTGTGTGTGTGTATGTGTGTGTGCAGAGCCTGCCGAGGCTATAAATTACTTTGATTTGTTGTTTAAATAGGGGGCCTACAAAAAAAAATCAGCCCAGGGCCTGATGGCAGGTTAAGGCGGGCTTGCGCATAATCCCCGCATTTTGCCACACAAAGTTGAGGGAAAAAAAGTTAACTCGTCTTGACGTGAAGTGATGATGATGAAGACGCGACGTCATCAGCTCGCGCATCACAGAAGGTAAACAACACCGTAGAGTGAACGTGTGGAGCTCACACGAGAGAGAAAACACCAAGATGAAAAAATCTAATCCATCTCATTTACCGACGAACATTTCTGCTAAAGACCGGGCAAAGCAGTACCCCGATGTCTTGCACGAAAGTGGGGGGAAACTATTCTGCACCCCGTGCAACTGTGTTGGAGCATAAGAGAACATCGACGGTGACGACCCACTTTGATTCATTCAAACATTCGAAAATGCTTTCTGCTGCTGCGGACAAGAAAGCCAAACAACTCACGTTCACCGAGGCATCAACCTCCAAAACCCTTTCGAGGGCTACAAGAAACGAGGTGAGAAGCCTACAAGATTGAAGCTGGTCAGATAACGAACGAGTAAATGAAAACAGAATGAGGTGGAGAAGTGTGTGTGTGTGTGTGTGTGTGTGTGTGTGTGTGTGTGTGTGTGTGTGGTGTGTGTGTGTGTGTGTGTGTGTGTGTGGTGTGTGTGTGTGTGTGGTGTGTGTGTGTGTGTGTGTGTGTGTGTGTGTGTGTGTGTGTGTGTGTGTGTGTGTGTGTGTGTGTGTGTGTGTGTGTGTGTGTGTGTGTGTGTGTGTGTGTGTGTGTGTGTGAGTGTGAGAGAGAGAGAGTGTGATTAAAATAGCCCAATTTCTTTTACAATAAATAAACATTCAATGTGTTTAATTGAATAGTAAAGGGGTTTAACGTTAGTGGCAGGTTGTGTGTGAGATAGAATAAATAAATAAGACAGCCCAATATTTATTTTTTCCGCATATTTTGCAACATTTCGCAATTTCACCGCATTAAATCACATAAAACCCTGCATGTTTGATCGCATAATCAAGGATTTTTGCCCGCGTTTTTCTGGAGGGTCTCATTTATGTCTGTATAGGCCGTTGTGAGTGTGGACGGTCGGAGCATATACTGTGTTAGCTTAGCCGATCTCCTTTCAGAAAACACGCATTTTAAAAGGGTTTTCGCCTGCCGTCTTGTCTGCAGACTTGTCAAAGCATTAATTCATGGTTTTTACTAACCGGTATCAGTATGTTGTTACTTCGGCATCATTTTGAAACGTGTATTACAATTAAATCATGGTAAAATATGTTCATTTTGTTGTAGTTGTAGCCCCCTTGCCAGCGATTCTCTCTCTCCTGTTTAGCATACTCAGCCCGACTCAGCCTGGTTGTTGGCCCGCTAAGAACCTCGACTTTATGGGGCCAGAAATACTCTGAAAAAGTACCCGCTAGTCGGTACTACGCCAAGTGGAAACGCAACCAAAAACGCTTAAACTTCGCTGTAGTGGAAATGCGCCATTTACGGCCCCTACACACGGCGGCGTGCGTTGAAGCTTCAACACTTCTGCCCATTCACTTTGAATGGGGTGACGTCACGCTTCGCCGAACTGCATTGTGGGAGCAAAGTGTAGCATTGCTCGCTTCAAAAGTAGAGCAATGTTCTACTTTTGAAGCTTCGACGGAAGCGTCAGCCAATCGAATCATATGCCAGTACAAGCTCTAGCCAATCAAACCGCTGCTTGTGTGTCCGGGGCGGGAGATTCATGTGATTGGTTGTTGGTCGAGCATCAGACATGCACGCCGCCAGGTGTAGGCTCCGTTAGTGCACTTAATTACATTACATCGCATTTAGCTGACGCTTTTATCCAAAGCGACTTACAATAAATGCATTCGACCAAGAAGATACAAACTTGAAGAAAACAGAATCATATAAGTACATCAGGTTTCATAGAGCCAAAACATTTCAAGTGCTACTCAACTGGTTTTAGATAAGCCAGTCCTTTATTAGTATTATGAAGCCGACAATTGAGCGGCCCGACCAAGCAAGGAGGCAGAGGCAGAACGTCCAAAAATATAACCCGGTGTAGGCATTTATTAAATTCGAGCACAGGACACAGCTTCAATCTTGCTGTTCCCGTGAGCAGTCACAAGGATCTCACACACCTACCTAACAGGAAACACAGAGCCTAAATACCCACACTAATTAACCCAACAAGACACAGGTGAGGGGGGAGGAGACAACACAGGGCCCCAGGTGAACATAATCAGGAGGAACAGAAAAGACGGCAGGGGGAACACTTTTCAAACACAAACATTATAACTGAACAGAATAACACGGTGGTAACTTGTATAAATGATCTTTACATCATGACCTTTACACGCTAAAACATATAATTTGCACACAATGACTAATCTCAACCGCTGTCAATCTTACACAAACAAACACTTTCGGCGCTCTCGCTATAACTCCCCTCTCTTTCCAGGTGGAGCCGAGGGCCCGACCAGCGTCTGCCAGACGACATTCCAATTTAATACGGTTTAATCATTTAATAAATACTACATCAATAAATAGTATAAAAATGTGCAAATATGCAATGTTTAACTGTACTGTGCAAATCACGCTAATAAAGTGCAAACTGTTCACTAAAGTGCTGAGTGACATTTGTCCTGTGCAAACCCACATGTGCAATATTACCCGGCCCGAAGCCGTCAGTCCATAGTGACGGAGTTACCTTCGTCACAAGTATATAAGTGCTTTGTTAGTAATTCTTTGTTAGTAATTCTATCGCTCCAAGTGGAGTCGAAAGAGATGAGTTTTCAGTCTGCGCCGGAAGGTGTGTAAGCTTTCTGCTGTCCTGATTTCAATGGGGAGCTCATTCCACCATTTTGGAGCCAGGATAGCAAACCCACGTGTTTTTGCTGATGGGAACTTCCTCATCACACTGCTTAGAGAACTTAAGAAAAAGATTAGAAAAATAATATGAATATTTTACCACAATTAACACAACATGAATTTGCACCTTTAAAAATGTGACATTAAAGGAGTCCTACGTTGCTCATGTTCAGGTTCATACAGTATCAGTATGTAGTGTCTCTTCTGTGACATGTCTCCATGCTTTAATGTTCAAAAAGCTCTTTATTTTTCTCATATGCCTGTGCTGCAGCACCTCTTTTCACTCTCTGTCTGAAACAAGAGCCCAGTCTGCTCTGATTGGTTAGCTGGCGGGCTCTGTTGTGATTGGTCAATCACTTAGGGATGTGTTGCCCCTTACTTTATCATGTATAATGTGTTGAAGTGCTAGCCAATAGAAGCGCAAGTGTTATGCAGTGATGTCACTGTGTTGCAGAAGTACACAGAGGACAACAAAAGGTATTTCAGGCAGGGGGGTGTGTGGGTGAGAAACTCCCTCTGGCATGACTTCAGGATTTGACCCTTTGCAGACCATTGACATGCACAATAACATTTATTACACACTACAGGAAAGGGAACACTTAAAAGAGCATAATTGGGCCTCTTTAAGAAGACAAACTAAGAGTACAAGAGGCTGGTATGCATTACCTCAAAGCTCCTGACAAGTCAATCAATCAACAACTTTATTACTAGTATAACTATTGTTGGTAGTATGAAAAGTGAAGCTTTTGCAACTCTGCTGCAGAAACTCTCCTCTCTACTCTTTCATCCTCTCTGGACTCTCTCTGTCCTCTCACATCTCGGCAGGCTCGTCAGTCCCCTCCTGCTCCCTGGCTAAATGACGCACTGCGTGCTAATAGAACCATCCTTCGGGCTGCAGAGCGGAAACAGTGGAAATCCAAACACCATGACGACCTCCTAACCCAGGGGTACTCAAATACAAATCTTAAAGGTCCAAAATAAATGTTTCAATAAGACAAAGGTCCGTTTATTACGGTCATTCAAACTTTTAAACAATTGCAACAAGATTCTTAACACGAGGTTGCAAAAACAAAAATAATCTGTATGCAGCAGTTTTCATTGTTATTGTGTCTGTGCTTGACCCCTCAGAGTCGCAGTGTAAGAGCTGCACAGTTATGAATAAAGGCAGCTGCACCCTCTTTCATTCAGCATTCCCATTATTGCTTTATACATGTCTTGCCCCCTTGTGTGTCCACTGAGGTTCGTCAGGCCCAACACATCTTCAACAAACTCCCCCTTTGCCTCATCATAAAAACTCACAAACACCAGCAACTGAGCATTGTCAGTGGTGTCAGTGGACTCACCCACAGCTAAGGAAATGCACTGTGCATTTTTTAGTCCATCACAAAGTTGATTAATCAAATCACCAGCCAGTATTTATGTTCTTCTGGTTGCTATGGAATCAGAGAGGGGGATTTGCTTCATTTTACCTGTTATTTCCTCTTTTTGTTTGCCTTCAACATGGTCTCCATCACTTCAGTCATGCATTCTTTTATACTTCAGTTATTATCCAGTGGAAAGCCCTTACCTACTGGCCTAGTTCAATCAAAGTGGTTACTTTTTTTTGGCTGGGCAGTGTAGTTTTACACACCGTCTTATTTGTCTTTCTCAGGACTTAAAACTGTTTTTTGGGGGCAGACCCCCTCAAAGAAAAAAATATATTTACACACGTAAGGTCATCATCTTAATAGTTTTGTATGCTCATCCGTGAGCAGAGCATCAAGTTGACATGTCTATTACAGCTGAATGCAGCGATTACCATGTTGTTCAGCAAAACGCCTCACAAACGTATTAAGATCAACAGCTTTAGTGCGTTTTGATTCAATGCTGAGTACAGCCAAACTGACAGTCTCTTCTCTGTCAGTGCAAATACCTCATTCCTTCAGTGCTTGGGTCCGAATGCTTCTCGTTTTGCGCCGTCCTGTTCAAATGAAATCGCCGCCAATCATATGTCCACGCTCGCGCCAGGACCGGGGGAGGGGTTACATCTTGTGCTGCATTCACTTGCACTCGGACATTAGAGACTTTCTCTCATAAATGTCCGATGAGCCACAACTTTTCTTTCAAAGCAAAGCTGCCAACTGAAAAAAAAATTCAGAGCGAGAGTTAACAGCTCATCTAGTTCCATCTGTACTGTAGCTAGTAGCCTAGTTTCACCTACCGGGGTGGCAACTGACACCCTAAAAATAGACCTTGCCACCCCGGTAGGTGAAACTAGGCTACTAGCTACAGTACAAATGGAACAAGATCAGCTGTTTTTTTTTTTTAAACTCTCGCTCTGACTCAGACAGGTTGACGAGACACACATTTTTCCAAACCGCATTCCGCGAAGACCCACCCTACTGTGCCTCTGATTCGCAGATTGTTTGGGGGGGAAAAACGCTGACGGGATGCTGAATGTGATTGGACCAATGCGTTGACAGACACACACAGACAGTGGAACAGGACATGCAGAGCGCTCATAGAGAGCGCTGTTTGCAGTCTATGGACATAGCGGATCATTTTGACTCGTTGCGTTGTGGCGATGTCTCGCAGATAATACAGATAATACATATGAAAAGTATAATTAGCTCAGAGTCCAGAGCAGGGGCGGATCTAGACAAATATTCATGGGGTGGCAAGAGGGTGGCAGGAGATTTTGAGGGGTGGCATCCCCTGACAGAAGTATATGCTGATTTAAATCGCAATCATATCAATCAATTAGGGGTGTAACGGTACACGTACCCGTACTGAAATTATTCGGTACGGGCCCTTCGGTTCGGTACACGTGTGTACCGAACGAATATAGCGTTAAACGTAAAAAATTGAGAACATGAACAACTTTCTGGAAGTAATCTATATCATAGAGCGACCAAGTCATTTCATTGGACGAGAGGCATACTATGAGAGCTAGTCACAGGGATGCGTTCAAATGTAGTCAGTAATTTGAGGAACTGTCGAAATGGCGAACGCAGATAAAGTTGAGCTGAAAATCCTCCAGCATCATTGAAGTCTCCGGTTTGGGAACATTTTGGTTTCGCAGTTACGTACAAGGATGACGGACAAAGACAGGTGGACCGAACCAAAGCTGTTTGTCGGCATTGTTCAACTAACATTGGTTACGCGGCTGGCAATACATCACACTCATTTGAAAAGGCATCACCCGAATGTGAATATCACCGGTACCAAAAGAAAAAAGACTGAAGTGCAAACCCAACTCCCACTAGCATTTAAGCCTCCACCACTCGCAAAGAGTTCAGACCGAGCCAAAGCTATTACAAACGCCAAATATCCTTATGTTGCCATGTTAGCAAAGCGCTACCTGGCTGTATCTGCTGCCACTGTCCCTAGAGAGGGTGTTATCCACAGCAGGAGACATTGTTATTGCCAGCAGATCTGCCCTTTCAGCAAGCAATGTGGACAAGTTAATCTTTCTTTAAACAACATGAAAATACAATGACAAGCAAGTCCTAATGTCAAGCTGGCTGCTTAGGTACTAGTACAGTTCAAATACAGATTATTTCAGTTCATCGAAATGCTGCACCTTAATGTTTATTTTACTATATTTTGTATTTATTTGAATACATTAGTCACAGTTTAATAATAATTAAAAAAATATATTTAATGTTTTGTGATAATTTTTTCTGCTATACCGAAAACGTACCGAACCGAACCGTGACCTAAAAACTGAGGTATGTACCGAACCGAAATGTTTGTGAACCGTTACACCCCTACAATCAATGTTAACTTGGAAAGCCACAATATTAATATTTTAACTCAATCACATAGGTGATATTATTGTGGCACATCAGTAAAGCCTTACAAGGTGGCAGACGTAATTTAATGAATTTTAACTGAACAATAACTGAATGAGTTTGTTTCACTCTTAGACCAGCAGGGGTACCAAATCTATGCAGACTGCTGCAATAAGTACATTAATTAACTGTCTCATTGATGTTTGTCTGAATGAATATGATACTATTAACAATCATATTATTCCTATCAGCTGTCAATCACTGTTAATAAATAATAATAATAATAGATTTAATTTGTTAGTGTTTTTGCAGGTGCTCAAAGACGCTTTACAGATATAGTGAAGAACTGTTATAATTCACATATTCATTTATTATTGAATAAACTATATTTTTTGGAGGAGTTAATGATGAATGTTCATCAAGATGCTTGCTCACCCTCCTTCAAATTTGAAAAACAAGTAATTATATCATTATTGATATACAGTTACAACCTTGACTTTACATCAGAAAGAACAAACATTAAAGAAGTGACTAACTGCATCAGTTAGGGTTACAAAACGTGTATTCAGCTAAAACATCGCTGCAGTTATTATCCAGTGGAAGGTGTTAAATCAAAGTGGTTACTTTCTGTTGGCTGGGCAGTGTAGTTTTACACACCGTCTTATTTTACTTTCTCAAGACTTAAAACTGTTTTTTGGTGGCAGACCCCCTCAAAGAAAAACAAATATATACACGCATACAAGGTCATCATCTTAACAGTTTGTTATTCTCATCGAGTCATCCGTGAGCAGAGCATCAAGTTGGCATGTCTATTACAGCTGAATGCGGCGATTACTATTTTGTTCAGCAAAACGCCTCACAAACGTATTAAGATCAACAGCTGTAGTGCGTTTTGATTCCATGCTGAGTACAGCCAAACTGACAGTCTCTTCTCTGTCATTGTAGACCGCAAATACCTCATTCCTTCAGTGCTTGGGTCCGAAAGGCTTCTCGTTTTGCGCCGTCCCCCCGTTCAAGTGAATTCGCCACCAATCATATTTCCACTCTCGCGCCAGGACCGGGGGAGGGGTTACATGACGTGCATATTGTGCTGCATTCACTTGCACTCGGACATTAGAGACTTTCTCTCATAAATGTCCGATGAGCCACAACTTTTCTTTCAAAACAAAGATGCCAACTGGGGTGGCAGCTGGGGTGGCAAGGCTATTGTTTAGGGTGGCAGTTGCCACCCCATGCCACCCCGGTAGATCCGCCCCTGGTCCAGAGACAGTTGTTATTCGGTCCGGATCCGGACCAGAGTCCGGACTTTGACGATGCCTGTCCTAACCTATCAGGCTCTCCTCTCCTCTTTCTCTGCTTCGATCTCTCAGGCAAAAAGCACTTTCTTTCAAGATAAGATCTAATCCTCCTATTCCAATCCCAAAAAACTATTTTCCATCTTCTCCACGCTCTTGGACCCCCCCCAAAGCCCCTTCCCCCTCCTCCCTTCTGTCAAGCGACTTTGTTAACCACTTTGAAAAAAAGGTTGATGATATTCGCTCTTCTTTTTCTGACTCACCTCTACTCACCGCTGGGTCACCAGACCCACCTTTCACCCACACATAACCTCCTTTTCCCCTCTCTCTCCAAGTGAGGTTCTTACCCTCATTACCTCTGCCCGCCCTACCACCTGTCCTCTGGACCCTATCCCCTCAAACCTCCTTCAGACTATCGCTCCTGATATTCTACCGTTTCTCTCCCATTTAATCAACATTTCTCTAACTTCTGGTAATTTTCCAAACAGTCTCAAGGAGGCAAGAGTAAACCCTCTCCTAAAGAAACCCACTCTCAACCCGTCCGATGTTATAAACTACTGGCCTGTCTCTCTCCTCCGATTCCTGTCTAAAACACTTGAACGCGCTGTCTTTAAACAACTCCCCTGTTATCTCCATCAGAACAACCTTCTGGATCCGCACCAGTCTGGTTTCAAGGCAGGTCACTCCACAGAAACTGCCCTCCTTGCTGTCACTGAGGAACTGCACACGGCTAAAGCAGCCTCCCTCTCCTCTGTCATCATCATTTTGGACCTGTCTGCTGCATTCGACACGGTGAATCATCAGATCCTCCTTCGCACACTCCAAGAACTTGGAGTTTCAGGCTCTGCACTTTCCCTCATCAACTCATACCTCAAAGACCGCACCTACAGGGTTACTTGGAGAGGGTCGGAGTCCGACCCTTGTCAATTAACTACAGGGGTCCCTCAGGGCTCTGTTCTTGGTCCCCTCCTCTTCTCCTTGTACACAAACTCGCTCGGATCTGTCATTAGCCCGCATGGTTTTTCATACCACTGCTACGCTGACGACACCCAATTAATTCTGTCCTTTCCCCGCTCAGAGACCCAGGTCGTCGCACGCATCTCTGCTTGTCTAGCTGACATCTCTCAGTGGATGTCTGCTCACCACCTCAAGCTCAACCTTGACAAGACTGAACTGCTTTTCCTTCCAGGAAAAGATTGTCCCACTCTTGGCCTAACAATCAACATCGGCACCTCTGTTGTTTCCCCGACTCAGACTGCAAGGAATCTGGGTGTGATCCTAGATAACAACCTGTCCTTCACTGCAAACATCGCTGCTACAACCCGCTGCTGCAGATACACGCTTTACATCATCAGGAGGATACGTCCCCAGCTGACCCAGAAAGCGACGCAGGTTCTGGTCCAGACTCTCGTCATCTCACTTCTAGACTACTGCAACTCCCTCCTGGCTGGTCTACCTGCATGTGCCATCCGACCTCTGCAGCTCATCCAGAATGCAGCGGCTCGTCTGGTCTTCAACCTTCCTAAATTCTCCCACACCACGCCGCTCCTCCGCTCCCTTCACTGGCTTCCGGTAACTGCTAGAATCCATTTCAAGACAATGGTACTTGCGTACCATGCTGCGAATGGATCTGGCCCGTCCTACATCTAGGACATGGTTAAACCGTACACCCCAGCACGTGCACTCCGCTCTGCATCAACCAAACAGCTCGCTGCACCCTCGCTGCGAGGGGGACCCAAGTTCCCATCAGCAAAAACACGTGGGTTTGCTATCCTGGCTCCAAAATGGTGGAATGAGCTCCCCATTGACATCAGGACAGCAGATAGCTTACACACCTTCCGGCACAGATTGAAAACTCATCTCTTTCGACTCCACTTCGAGCGATAGAACTATTAACTAAGCACTAATAAAGGACCTAAAGCCAGTTGAGTAGCACTTGAAATGTTTTTGCTCTATGAAAGCTGATGTACTTATATGATTCTGTTTTCTTCAAGTTTGTATTTTGTTGGTCGAACGCACTTATTGTAAGTCGCTTCGGATAAAAGCGTCAGCTAAATGCAATGTAATGTAATGTAATGTAATCATCAATCAGATCATCGATCATATAATATCATAATATATGCAGTGCAACACTTACATTGTCACATACTGTTGACATTAGGTTGACGAAACACTCAACTCAAATGTAATTGAAGTCAGATCCACTCGTGTCTTAGATGGGGCAGTGATATCACAAACCTGTTACGCTTTCAAACACTCGGTAGTTTATTTATTTTTTAACCAGTTGTTCTATATTCACCTTGCAGGTGCAACTATGTGCTGTATCCTAGATTATATGTTGAAGTCATGGATGTTTAAAGTTCATATTTGTCTAATATTAGTTTACTAACGCTGCGCTGTCAATACACTTGTCCCCTTTTGTGATTGGTCAAATGTAGCTAACCCCGCCCCTTTCACGTGAACGCGCTCTCAGCTGGAGAGAGAAACCGCATTTACCGAGTTGATAACCCGCGTCGTAGGACCGCTTAGCGAGGTCTCATTTGTTAGGGTTAACTCACACATATCCAGGGTCTGTTGAACTGGCTTCGTAGAACAGGGCACAGGTGGCTGCAGAGCAGCGCTAATGTCAAAGACACAAACATTATACATTATATTTTTATTTTACCAGGATGCGACAAAAATATTAGGGAAGGCTTAGCCTTCCCCAGCCTACAGTACCCGCCGCCCCTGGTTGGAGGAGGAATTAGAAAGCTCGGGAGATGGAAGAGGTTTGCTATGGATGGCATGTATGCATGTGGGATAAAAGTATTGTTACAAATATTTATTTTGACTTAGTTTATTGCTTGTTTGATAATTAAAAAAGAAAACATAGTAAAGAGTCATTATAAAAAAACAGATGCTTATGTTGGTTTGACTTGGCTATTATTTTGAAAGGAAACCGGAAGTCCACGTCCAATCACTGGCAGTCGCAGAAGGTGCACTTCCAGCGGCGGAGATTCTGGACGGAGGCGACGAGTGCCTGTAAAAAACAGTCAATACCTCGAAGAATATCAACCATGTCTGCTGCTTTCTACGTTTGCTTTCTCCTTTGGTTCATCCAGACCAACACAGGTAAGTTAGTTTTCTGTTTAACGTTCGTCATTGAGTTTCCCCTCACACGTTACCTGTTAGCTCATTTGGCAGTGGCCGTGGTGGCTAATGCTACATGTTAATTTATCTAAAACACACGGTTTTAAACACACTTAGCTAAACTGTGTTACAGGCCTAACGTTAGCTCTTAGCTTTTCATAACGTTACTTGATGTATTGGAGATCTAAACGTATTAAGGAACGTCCACTTTGGCCTTGTCTTAGCCTGTTGTTTTCGGTTTCTAGCTAAATTAAAGATGGGCACATGTATTTCTGTTAGCGAGTCGCACAGTAATACATGTTACAACTGCAAGATGATACATGCTCACATTTAAGCTAGAGGTGCTGAAGTGGTTTGTCTGAAATGCTCAGATAATCAGAAAGTGCTTCTGTGCAATGACAGGCAATGTCGGTGCTTCCTGTCAATAACAATGATGCTAGATGGTTACAAGTAGAAACAAAGGTTTAACATGCTTCAGTTTAGACAATATGAGCAGTACAAATAAGTTCACTCAAACGGTGCAATCTAAGATCAATCAACATGTTATGGATCATGTACAAGGTGAATATGCTGTTTTCATTTCATAGCAGGGCCGGTTTATTTATACAGCACATTCCAACACTAAGCATTGCAAAGTGCTGTACAAAAGAACATTACAAGCAACAATTATATTGCAACAGAAATTCATTTTAAAGTGAAACTTAAATACATTTAAAACAGAAATTATATATTTTGTAAGCCTTGTTTTAATCGAAGTTATAGTTGTAGCACACCTGCAGTTTTCTGGTAGATTCTGTGTAATTGTTTTATTTGCAGTATAATACCTGACCTCTTCTCCACGCTTAGTTTTGACTGGGAACAAAAAGCAGAAGACCTGACACTTCTGCATGGTTCATGTTGTAGCAGAAGACCAGCCTTGTGTGTTGGATAACACAATCCCTCTCACACACTTCCTGCCCTGAAGCACAGAGAAACCTGCTTGTGATGTTTGGCCTCTACCATCCACTGTAGTCAGCTCCTAGTTTCTGAACCGCCTGTACATTTGTTCCTCAGTACAAATGAGGCCATGATTAAAGTTATTCAAAGCATACAATTACTTACACTCCGATTATCAAAATAGTATAGTAGGGCTGCCCTTGACCAAATATTGTCCTACCAATAGTCTTCAGTTCAATAAATGAGTTGGCTAGTCATCGCACTTTTATGATGATTCATTGTATTTATTTTTGGCTTCAGGAAATGGCTTTAGTTCCAGTGCATAGAAAGAACGTTATGGGTAACATCATGGTACGTTGGGCTACATATCAAATACAACTGTAATAATGAGGCTTATAAATATATACTATGATGAATGGTGCTGGTAAAGATTCTTCCATTTTGTTCATGTATTCTGTCAACAACAACAGACACACGCCCAAAACGAAACCACTCTTGGACATAAATGACTTTTGACCAGGCGCAGCTCCAGGAAAAAGTCAGAGGGGGTTTTCTGCCCGATGCGACAATGCAGTGCCCAGAAGGAGTTTCATTTGTATTTAACTTATGCAAATAATAGACTAATGAAAAATTGCTCGACTAACACTTTTTGAGCCGACTAAAGTTTGGTCCACTAATGGGGAACATTCTTAATAAATAGAGGCAGATTTTGTGAAAGCATGTAAACATAACCTTTTGACATACAGTGTCCACTTGTTAGAGGAGGACGGGCCACATATTGCAATAAAGGTGTAAATGCAAATAGATGTTACAGTAAGTCTGTTTTAGTGTAGAGAACATGTGATCTTAAAAAGCTTGTTTTGAAGCTTTTGATGCTTTCTGTTCCTTTTTGAAAGGAGTGGAATTTTCTCAAATCCCTGGCCAAGCTCTGCATGTCCTTGGAATACAAATCATTTAGCAGCGATAAGATCTAGCCTTTGTTTGTGTGTTTGTTGGCTAAGTAGAGCTTTCCTTTTCCTTCCACTCAGAGGAAGTTATTTATAAAAGGCCCAGTTCACAACATCGGATATTTATTTTTTATAGAAGAGTGCCTCTGTAAACCAGCTCCTACAGAGAGTGTTGCATTGTGGGTTGTTTACACTCTTATTGTTGCGAGCAAATGTCAAGTCCGGTTTTTGTCTTTATTTTTAATTCAGCCCTAAAGTCTTTAGATATAGAAAGCAAGGCTCTCAGGATAAGGACTCTCTTTTCCTCAGATTCATTGTATCTCGGGGAAGTGTGCTGTACAAAATATTCTTCCAAACCTGATGTTCAAAAGCCAGTGAAATGATCAGAGCTAATACAATATTCAAAGTGTATTTCAGTCAGACAACTTACGTGTTTCTTAATATGTTTATTATAGCAGCATATAGTTTGAGTTTGGCGTCTAGGCGCGGGCCTCATCACTCCACAGATGTACAAAGAACATTGAGTGATGATTAGATTACTATCCCCCGAGCCTACAGGTGGAAGCTGGGGTGGTGGGGGAGCAGCAGCAGCAGCATGAAACACAGCAGCAGGAACATGAACGCAGCAATAGCAAGTGAACACAGCAGTGGCAGCACAGCGAGGCAGAGGCAGGAAGACCTGGCAGCTTAAATAGAGCGCCATGTTTAGGAGAATGTGTTTAGTTGGTTGTGAGAGGGACGAGGTGCGTCATGTGTTAATGTATCATTGGTGCTCCAGTTGACTGCCTGAACTAGCTCGCAGGCTTCGCCCCATGTGTGATTGAACAGGATTAGTTATTTGTAAAGCTCTACTAAATTCTTGCAAAACATTTCATTGCGAGTACCTCTCAGCTAGGAATAATAGAGTAGGACTCCTTTTTCATTTGTTTGGTCAACATAAATCAAATTGACCGGTTTTATAAAGCTGAGCCGAGGCATTCATTCAACAATATGATTTATCATCCTTCAATAGATCCATTTTGTGATAAAAGTTATGTATTAAGATATTGTGCAAAAAAGCCATGTATTAATTGAATTGCAAGAAACATGCTATTGTGGTATAGTTATGAAATGAGTGATGAGCGATATTGAGGAAGATTTGAGCCACGTTGGCCAAACGTATACTCATCCACCTCCCCTCAGGTGACGGGTTTCACTTCAGTGTGATGCAGTTTCACTCATACGTATATGGTGTGCCACACCTTTAATACCTGCGGCCTGATGTTACTCAGTGCTATGGAATCTTCTCTGTGGGGGCGAAGGAGGCTTAAACAGACTTTCTTCCTTTATATTTGTGTTACTTACAGTTTGAAGAGTTGATGGTTTGGATGGTATTAACGATGTGTTTGCTCAAAAATAAAATAACAAACTTTTACATGTGCAACAAAGAAAAGAGGCATTTACAATATTCAAAACAAATAAGCAAAACTCAAATAAAATAACAAACAACTTAGGTATTCTTTCTTCTTGATAAGGCTTATATAACTTACTAACTTAAAGGGTAGTTTAATGGTTAAACACTGTTGTCTTGCTAGCAGGTTGCCCATCATTGTCCCTTTAGAGAGGCACAGTGGGAATTGTAGTCTTTAATAGTCTGTTGACTACAGACGTCAACATTAGGTGGCCTTTCTTATCAAATGAAAATACTGGCTCTAATAATATCTTAATGCCCTGCAGGTGAACACGCAGGGTTTTTAGTAACCTTTCCTCTTGCTAACCAGAAGTTTTTCTAATGATACAAGCATTTGGTGACTGGTGCTATTTGGAGCATTCGGATACATTTTGAATTATATTCATCTCAGTATAAATCTGGCTATTGTTTTAAACTGGTTATTGTCCTACAGGGTTTTATTTGTCCTCATTCTAATCAAATGTAGAGCTAAACTGATCGTTTTTGTGTCAGATGAAAACAAGATTTGAAAAAGGTCACTTTTGATCTTATACAATTGTTATGAAGTATTTATTTGACAGTTTTTTAAAGTGTTTCTCATCAAACGTTGATTATACCAGCTTTATAGATAACCCTGGCTGGCAACTCTACTCAATTCTACAAGTTTGCTAATCAACAATTTGGCTGTTGATATAATGCTCTCTACATGAACTATTTACACACTATCTGAGATGGTTCTGTCCAAGACATACATCACTCTTTGATTCTTTATCAAGGTATTTGGTCAAATCAAATGATATATTTCACCAAATTAGCTACCTCCATGATGCAATCATATTCTAGGGTTGATTATTGCTGCTTTACAAAATATTTACAGAAGGAGGTATTTGATACATATTCATCAGTAATGTGAATATAATGATCTTCTAGAACAGTACAATAAGTTCAGAGAGTAATAATAATTAAAACTGCGGTCGCACTTGTGCGCGCAGTGATGAGCGGGCCCTCGCGTCCGTGCGCCTGTCGGGGAGGGCAGCCGGTCGTCCCGGCGTCAAGCAGACGTGCGCGAGTCCTGGGAAATTAGACGTTTCTCATTTCTATAATTTTCGCGTCCCAGACTCCCAGGTCCTCCGGCAGCGACCCGGAAACGGATGTCGAAGGAAAACAAATGTCTCTAAAGGCTCGTCGAGGATCGATTATCGAGGAGGCTGTCTGGAGGAGCCGTAACCGAGGATACACTGATTTAGAGGAGAGAGGAGTGTCTCTGGAGGAGCTATAACCGAGGGTACACTGAAGTATTCTCCTGAGACGATTTCAGCCAACACAGTGATGTTTAAAAGCGGCGTGACGCATGGCTGGACTTCTGTCAACGAAGCACAGCTCTGCAAACTGTTCCCGTTGTGATTATAAGTTATTTGAGATGATCAAATGTGCATCAGACTTTCTGCCCTTTACCGTTTGTTTACTCACTAATCACATGTCCCCTGGATGTTAGGTGATGTTACAGTGAGAACAGCTGCTGAGGTCAGTGCAGAAAGCAGAACAGTGTGTATAATATATATCGCTCAATAATAAATGTAACAGGCCTACATGTCACACTTTATTTGTAGGCTTTAGGAGATATCTACAAATAAACATTAGGGTTAGGGTTAGGGTTAGGGTTAGCGAGTGTCTTTTGTAATGAATATGCTGCCAGCAAAGGGCGCAGGGGTAAAGTGCTATTTTTATAGGTGGTGTGTGGACCTCACATAGGGGGGTCCGGGGGCAAGCTCCCCCGGGAAGATTTTTAAATATTGAAGTTAAAAGCATCAATCTGGTGCACTTTGAGAGCAAAATGAAGAGATCTATGGATACATCTCTCAACACCCATGAAACAGAACTGTAAACAGATTTACTTTTTCTTTATGGATATTTTACAAATCACTCCCCTTTTAAACTGTATTCTTTTTTTAATGTCATATAGTATTTCATACCTGTTTTTAATTTATTCTCTTATTTTTTTATAACTATAATGATCATATAAACGTGTGCCTCGGAAATAATTGTTTACATTAATGGTGACCAAAACGTTTGAGACCCACTGAGATAACACTGAGAGAGTCCTTTAGCTCACTGAGTCTCTCAGTCTGACAGGAGAGGACTCTCCTCCACTTTGGTGTTGAAAAAACTCCTTGCAGTATATCCGTTAGCGTACCTCGCTAGCACCAGAAGCTAACAACTACGATCTCCGGTACCGGTGCGCTCTCTCTCTCTCTGAGTGCATGCACACAAAATGGCTCGTTACACACACACACACACACACACACACACACACACACACACAGAGCCGAGCTTTAATGAAACACAGAGAACCAGACGTAATAGTACTGTATTATATTATTTTCAATCAATAATTTTTCAAAATATGATTATTATTTTTTTATCTTTTTTTTTTTTTTTAATAACCATTTCCCCCCCTGGTCTCTCGCGCCCCCCCTGTCATGCCTCTGCGCCACCCTCCACCGATGCTATATACGAAGTTTGGTGTTGAAAAACTGAAAATTTAAATTTAAGTGAATATTTAACTGTTTATGTAAATTTGCCAATTAAAAAAAAAAATGTGGGCGAAGCTTAGGGTTCCCATGGACTTATTTGTAGAGCAGGTACTCCCGGATATGTGTGCACAATTTCAGGTCATTCGGAGTTACGGTGCGACTTTGTTATTTTTTTCCAAAATCGGATTTTGATAGGTGGCGCTAGTGAGCAGGTTGGAATATTTAACCCATTGACTCCAGAATATTGAATTTTTTACCGGTCCTGGCGTCCGTGCAAAATTATACAACTTTGTCAGCATCCTAAAGGCCTCAAAAACAGGTCGAAAGCGCAGAAAAATAATAAGAAGAATTCCACCAATAACAATAGGTATCCTTGCACTTCGTGCTAGGACGCCGTTGGGTCCTAGCGCTTCGTGCTCGGGCCCTAATAATACATTTTATTTTTAGTTGCCTTTCATGACACCCAAGGACACCGTACAATTTGTTAAAAAAAGAAAGAAAACGCTAATGGGCAACAGAACATGATAAAAACACAAACAGGAAATCATGGAGGAGACAGTCAAGTGGACACAAATAAAACATATAATGGGGAGCACTACACTGAGTAGGCAGATTTGAACAGGTGGGTTTTTAATTGGGATTTGAATATGGTGATTGTGTCTGACTGTCGGATGTGCGGGGGGAGGGAGTTCCAGAGTCTGGGAGCAGTGCAGCTAAAAGCCCGAGCACCCATGGTGTAACCATGGTGGAGACCAGGGGTGCCCACACTTTTTGGGCTGGTGAGCTACTTTTGAAATGACCAGCTCACCGAGGTCTACCAACCAAAAATAAAATCCCAAATTGCAAGGGTTGCTGAATAACACATTTTATTTATACATGGGATAATAGGGCTGCAACAAACGACTCATTTGATAATCGATTAATCTATCGATTAATGAAACGATTAATCGACTATTCCGACTATCACTGTATGCCTTTTCTCAAACAATTTCTCAAACAATTTCTCAAACGCTCTTGTTTAGCCATCAACTTTTAGATTTAGCTTGAGGTTGTTTTAGGCATGTGGAAACTAACAATGAAGACAATAAAGATTAATACTTGATTCAAAAATACATATATTATTAAATTAACAAATTGTTTACAAAACTAACATTGCTTTTTATTTAAATAAAATAAATAATATTTCAAATCAAAAGAAACAACAATGTTTTAACAAATCGTATTAAATAATCTGATGACAGAACTGTGAACAGAATAGCTGAAACTTTAACAAAATAAAGAGTAACTCAGTTTCCTCTAATCATTAACCCATGTTTGTATAATTGAGTTAACTCCATGTGTTAATGCTAGCATACATAACACCTGACGTGGAAACGTTACTCGTGGATGGGGCTACAGAGCTGCTAGAAAGACAGTCGAGCCCGGTGCATTCCTCCGTCTGAATGTGGTGCACTTTTGCTAAATGTTTGACACATTGCTCGTGTTACCGCCCTCACATGCTGAACTCTCTTGGCAAGGAGCATTGTCCGCCTCAAGACGGGTAACATTTAACAACACCTTGGAGCGCTTCTCTCCGCCATCTCCTCCGTGTGTTGCTGCTTGTAGCAGCCGTGTGTGTGTAAACTGCCCCGCCCCCTCGCGCACAGACGGGGGGGAGAGATCTCGTCTGGATTGGAAAGATAAAAAATACACCGACCATAGACGCATTTGTTTGTCTTTTTGCATGTTAGAAACGAGTTGGCGACACTAAGACTGCGAGATAATATTTGTGTAGCAATAATACATGACCTTTCTCAACTCGCTACTCGGAGGGAAGTCGCTGCTATGCCTTGTGAACACTCCGATAATGCCTCTCCACGTTACCTTTCTTTGGCAGAGCGACGCTTGCTTTACAAATAAGGCAAATAACCTTTGAATGTGACATCACAAACAAATATTCTTCCTCCCATTCTGTGTGGAAGTGGTTTGTCTTTAGCTTCTTGCTCGGTCCCGCACTCATTTTGTTGTTTGTCTCTTGTTTGTCTGTTTAACTAATTTGAGTTTTCCCGGCACTTGACTGATTTTGTATCGCTTTGCATTCTGGGTTAACAGATTGGAAAGCGATAGGTCGCTTTTTCTGTCAATCAAGTAAACTCCTGAATTAAGTGGCAGGGAGGAGGGATCAAAACCTGTTTTGTCTATTTTAACGGAGCTGGATTTCTTTTTTTTTTAATGACTCGCGATCTACCAGCATGTCGACCGCGCTCGACGTACTGGGCAGCTCTGGTGTAGAGTCACATCACTTTACTGTAATGCAGACTTTAAACCAGGAAAAGACAATTATGCCATACCAGGGTTTTGTCTAAATGGGTAACAGGGGCTCTGCAACCTCTTACTTTTGGCGTGCGCCCTCATACCAAATGCTGAAAATGTGCCCCATACATTTTGAAGTGATGCCAGAAAACAATATTTCTGTTTGTCAAAAACTGTATAATTACTCCAAAAATATGAAAACCGTGTCAAATAGAGCGTCAGACGGCATAGACGGCTTTGTTTTTACAGAGCTCCGATGTTGTGTTGTTTTTTACGTCCGTGGCGCCATCTTGTATACAGGCTTCATGTGCTCGTGAGAATTGATATATATATACAAGATCAGCGCCATAGTATTGCCCTCATACTATATTTTTCAAAAAGAAACCTGCATACTATGATATTTACCGTAATAACTAGTCTCATATCGAGGAATCATTACTGGTTGTGATCTGATATTGATGGGTCATACAACTCAGCTCTTACATTTTGTTTTGTTTATTTATAGTCCAGCGTTTTTTGATCAGTTCAGTTGTTGAGGGCAACTCTGTGAATCATGGAAAGGCTGATTGTGAAACCATTAGCGTTTGATTTAGCAAGTTGAAACGTGATATTTGAACCGCACTGCGGAGAGGGTGGTGTTGGTCAGACAGTACAGAAAGCATTGCGCAAGAAAAAGAATGAGGAACTGAGTCAGTGAGGAAAATAGTGTCACCTCATCAGTCCACAGGGACCTATGAAGCTTAGTCACACAAAACAGACAAATCACAGTGAGCTCTAAGAAAAGCCACCCCTGAAACAGTCTCTATTCCTCCCTCAGATTTCCTCTTTTGGTCTTTCAAGGTCAGTTTCCGTACAGTCATGTGGGAGGCCTCAGATAATCGTGGCACAGTTTTACGTGTGTTATTGGTCGCTTGTGTCGGAAATCTTCAGTAAAGACACAATAATACAAGTCCTACTCTGCAGACAGGTGTCTTGCTGGGCCATACTTACTCAGCGTGATTATTTGTTCCACTGCTGTAAGCTGGATATTTCACTTGACTTCCTAGCATGGTTCTTCTTTGCTCAGGTCTCAGACACATGAAGCACACTTCCCCTTTATTTTTGTTTCTCTTTGCTGGTACATTCTAAGCATTAAAGTGTTGGCATCCTTCTTGGAAAATGTGGGTCTTTTAGTCCATCATATTTCCAAACACATGTTGAAGCACGTGTTGTTTTTCTCATGTTGTCAGGAAAGTTGGTTCAGCCTCACTTCCATTGTTGCTGCTTGTGTTTCAACAGCTGTAACCTCAGCCAAAAAATACTTTCATTTCCCACTACTTCTTGCCCTGGTGATATTCTGATCATGAAACCATATATCAGGTTTTAAGAAAGAATAGCATGTAACTATAATATGTTATATAAGTAAAGCATTTTAGTGTTGATGTTAGTACTAATATAATATGTTAAATCAACTACAACATGTTAAATAACTTGAGTGGCCTTTTTTAAATAATGATGGTTAACAATGAATATTAACTGTTAGTGCTGCTTTCTGTACCTTTATCTCTCTCTCACACACACACACACACACACACACACACACACACACACACACACACACACACACACACACACACACACACACACACACACACACACACACACACTAGCTTATATTAGTTTTTTATCAATACCGTAGATGGATAAGCACTTTTCCATTTGTCACTATTCGAAGCCTCGTATATCGTTGTCCTCCTTGCCATGGAGTTCCATTGTTGCCCAAAACAAGTCAAGCACATCAGTGGGACAAACTGTTGTGCAACATAACCATGAACACACACACTGTAGTTTATTAACCCTCGATACACACTTCACGGTTTGGTTTGTACTTTGGTGTTGGGAACATGGTTGCGTATTTATCTTTGGAAGAACATGAAAAATGGAATGTCCACGAGTATGTGGGTTATTCCCTATCTTTATTCAAGAGCGGGGTCTTTACATTTGAGAGCATAATTGATTGATTTCTCGTTCAGAATATGTATTTCTTTCCCTCTACCCTGTCCTCGCACTCAAACAGTGCCTGCTTGCGCTCAGATCTGCTCTGCTTCTGCTCAAACTGTACGCATGCACTCAGATATATTGCTGCTTACAGAGTTCCTGTGTTCCAGCTTCAAACCTTCTCCTCGCACTCAGGCTGTTTCTGTGCGCTGGTCAAATGTCTGCTCTCAGATTTCTACTCTGCACGCTTGGATTTGTTGTGCAACTACCCCGTCAAAATGGGGGTAGTTTCACTAGTAGGTGACTACTGAGTCCAACAGGATCTATCTCACGAATAACTAATGGAACAACAAATAATTCCCTCATCAAATTGAGCAGAAGTGGCTTGATGTTGTTCTCAGCAGGGACTTTGACAGAATATTTCTTCTGTCAGGAGCTCCATCAAGCCGTGTAGGACAGAGAGTGAATACACATACTTTACAGAGATGCTTTGAGAAACCAATGTGAGTTTGGAACATTGCAGAGTATACATCTATTCTAGTAGACCTCAACAATGGAGTTATGATCAGTAGAAATGGCCATGACATGGGACCTTTAAGGAAAATGTTTAAATTGTAAGAATAATATCCTTCTCTTCTTCCTATATGATAATACATTGAAAATATTTGGGTCATATGATAAGCCAACTAATATATAATGAATACAAATGTCAAATGCAGTTATATTAATGTTTTAATCATTGACGTTTTGTTTATTCATGTGTTCTCCTCTCGTGTATTAGCCGGAGCACAGCTGCCCCCCCCACACAACTTGAACGTTATCTCCATGAACACCAACTACACCCTGATCTGGGACTGGGACCAGGGCTCTGCAGAGAGTGGCGACGTCAACTTCACCACACACTATGTGGCGTAAGTCTCACACGTCACACATGCATGAGCAAGAGGAAGCAGGCACACTGAGTTTGTGATGAAAATATCCACTTTGAGTCTGAGGGATTTACCTGTGAAGCTTTACTTTGGCATCATCTCCTCTAAGAGAACTCATCCTGTTTAAACATTTAGGTGATTAGAACCAAGATGGTAGTTTTAAAAGAGGTTAGTTTTTTGTTAGTAAGATTGATGTTTTAAGGTGTTTCTTTGCTTCAGAAGTGATGTGACTCAAGTGTTCCTCTATCTGGGGCCAGCAGCATTGTGGACTAAACATTTCCCATTGCAGTCAGCTGACACTGCTGTGTGTAAGGCTGAGAGGCAGGATGTGACCAGAGAGTTCAGACACTGCCTTGGGCGTTAGAGCTAGGACAGATGGGAAGTCATTTCATTTAGGATTTGACACTTTCCACAGGTTTGTCTTCCTGCTGATAATATCCTTTATGTGTAACACTAGTGGTTTTGTATGCGTTGATATTCTTTACAATGCGCATCACAGCCTTACTGAGACTGTAGTGTCAGAAAGAAATGAAGGTGAATCCACACCACAGAAAACAACTACAAGTATTTCCTGGCAAACATTGGAGTATAGTCAGCAGGTTCTCATGCTTGAGTTGAGAATAACAAAATAAAGTTAGTGCAAATTGTGGATGATGATCACATTTGAATGATCTTTGATTCATTAGCATGTGCAATTTCCAAAATGTGTTTCATGTGAGGTTTTTCTCTTGTGCAATGTTAGACATAAATACAGATTTACAATAGAATTGTGCAATTCCACAAAACATAAACTACCTTATCGTTTGCTTCAATTCATTTTCAATTAAGGCTGTCTAGTTGTTTTCAGTTGAGGATGATACAAAATGTTTTGTTTCTCTTCCCTTCAGGAAGTTCATGCTGAAGTCTAAGAAAAAGAGTCCGAACTGGAACACAGGGTGTGAGACGACGTCACGTAGGTCATGTGACCTTACAAATAAGAATCTGTTCTACCTGGGCATCTACGTGTTTCGTGTGCGAGCCAGTGTGAACGGGACTGACTCTGATTGGGCCACGAAGGATTTCTGCCCCGATGAAGAGGGTGAGAGAAACGATGAGAAGAAAACGAGTGGGGCGAGGGACAATCAGTCCTCCCTGTATACCAGTGGTGTATTGTAACTAAGTACATTTACTCGAGTACTGTGCTTGTGTAAAAACAAATCTAGGTATTTTCACATTATGCTGCTTTATAGTTTCACTCCAATACATTTATTTTACATATTTAGTTACTAATTACTTTGCAGGTTTATTTGAAGTTACTTCATATTTAAATTGACACACAATATCATATATTATTATAGGTTAAGCTACCCAGTAGTATGTCAGTTCATTCAAATAAACCCCCCATTTTGCATAATGAGTACTTTTACTTTTAGCCCTTACTATTTTTCAATGCTAATACTTTTTTCCTTTTACTTAAGTACACTTTTGAATGCAGTATATGATCTCAGGTGTAGCATCACACACCATCAACAGTAAGAAAAACATGCTCTGACAAGATAGAGGAGAGTACAACCACAGAGTGATGTTCAGAGAGCTGTGGCTGACATGTGAGGAAAGGTAACCTCTGCATTGTGTTTTGAGAAAGCCGCTCTGAACTATCAAACCACAGTGAGAGACGTCAGTTAAGATCACGTGAGAAGTAAACATCTCCATCACGTTTTACACAGCTTCACCAACTTTAGAAAATCACACAGGCAGACATAACTGGAGGTGCAGGTTCAAACTCACACTGCCATAGAGGAGCTCAGATTGAGTTGAGTCTCAAAATGATTAAATACTATGAAAGATGTATAGCAACCCACACAATAGTAAACTAAGATCAGAGAAAAGTTCACTAAGCAGTAAGACTATGGGCGTCTCCAAACTGACCTACTTGTAGTTCATGTAGGTCAGCAAGGCAACATGCAAAAAACTAAAGCTGAGGCAAGTAAAACATAGTTACAGGGTGTTGTGATTCATTGGTTCACTCTAAAGCTGGATCACAATGTGAACACATGACACCAGCATCTGAACACATCCTGAAACAACCGTCAGAGTTCAATTCAACCAGTGTATGACCTATTTCCTACTCAAATGCCAGTAAGTTGCCTTGTGCTGTCTCATTTGAATTTGTCTGGCTCCGAAGAGTGCACAAGTCTCTTTATTTGTTTAATCGTCTAGAAAATTGTCAATCTAATCAATTATTAAAACATTCGTAATACAAAATGTTACAAAGTATTTAAAATATTCTTTGAAATGTTTATCCAAAGAAAGTCATAGAAGATGCATAAATTGTATATTGAGCTATATTTTAGAAGATGGTAAAAGGGCTGTATGTATAAAGCCCTTTTCAAGTAACCACCTGCCCTTAGGAATGCACACACTCCCACACATTTGGCATTACAACTGGGAGCAAGTCATTGGGGCTCAGTATCTTGACTTCAGGGTCCAGGTATCAGCCTGATTCTGACACTTCCTAAGCCACAGCCTCCCGATGCATGTCACATTGAAACCCAAACCTCTTCTCCAACCAGTGAAATGCTTTATCTGGATCCAGTGCAGTACACTATGGTTCTATTGGGAAAGGACTGGGGTCCTTAATGATCCTGATCTGACCGGGTGAAATCATATTATTATTATTGTTTCGCTTATCAATGAATGTGTCAAACTTAGGACTCGATGCATCTTTTTCTTTGTAAGATGTTGGAGGAAATAGCAGCACAACTCTTAGTTCCCTGTTGATGTGTTCAAATGTCTGACCAACAGTCTAAAACACAAATATATTCAGTTAAATGTTTTATAAGAAAAAGAAAAGCAGCAGGTCCTCCCTTCAGAAACTGTACCCAACAAATGTGGTTTGGTAAAGCAACTATTAATTAGTTAGCAAAATCATGGTAGTCCATATATTTGTTGTGACTAGGGCTGTCAATCAATTTCAATATTTAATCGCGATTGTTTGCATGTTGTCTATAGTTAACTCACAAATCCAGATTCATACTCATATTTTTTATCTGTTTTGAATGTACCTTTTTAATGGGATAATGACATTTAATTTAATTTAACTAACTTAAAGTTAAGAACAATCTTAAGGTACAGCACTTCAGCTGAGTACTTACATTTTATGCTATTTTATACTTCTACGCCACCACATTTTAGAAGCCAATACTGAACCACACTTATCTGGCAGCTTTATTTACTTAAAAGATTGAGATTATTAGCTAATATAAATGAAATAATGAAAATATATTGATATGTAATTATTGGTTTAGAGATCCAGCAGCCGTATACAAAGTAGTGAAAATTAGCTCCTCCTTCTTCTTGTTCTTCTTCTGTGTACAGTTAATATAAATGTTCTTTTTGATGATGAAACACGATGTTAGTGCTATGGCAGCTGTAGAAATACAAAGCCCCTGAACTATCCGTTCCTCTCTCCTGCTAGCTGCTCTGGGTCCTCCAAGCAAAGTGGCTCTTTCTCCTGAAGGCAGAAACCTGGACATTGTGATCTCCGACCCTCTGTCCAGCACCAACCGCTCCATGAGGGAGCATCATGAGGATCTGTACTTCCAGATCCAGTACTGGGAACGCCCTGCAGACGGTCAGGTAGGAGCTCACCTCACACCCCTCCGACAAATAGTTGGCCCAACCAGACTATATTTATTTGTAATACCAAAATAATTAGAATCCAAAAGTCCTCAAACTTCAACTTGTTGCTTTTGATGTTGGGACCAGAAGCCTGTTGTTCTGTGAAGACATACAGACATACAGTTTCAACCGTACAGATCTACAGACACATATTACAGCAGAAGAAAAAGCAACAGTATTCACACTTCCCATTTTCTGATCAGTCCCCAAAGACACCTGGTGAAACTTGAGGCTCACAGCGAGCCGCAGTGAGCACCTGCTCTCTGCTCCGTGTGTTCAGATGGTGTTCCTGTTTTTGGTTTCACTCGTGCCCTCTCTGCGGAGCAGGGGCTTCCTGTCTGCGCCACAAGGCAGTGAATGACAGAATAAGCGTCTGGTGCTTTGATTTCTTGCAAGCTGCTTGCATATAAAACTGGTTAGATGAGGAAGATGAGGTGATTACGTCTTAAAATAACCCAGAGCTAAAGAGAATGTCAAATGTTTTGGATAAAGGCCACAGCATACACTTCTAAGCTGCATAGAGACGATACACCGTATATTGCCACACAGTATGCCCCAAGGCAAACAAGTACTCTACTAGACATTTTATGAAGCTAAATAGGTGCATTATACATTTAAAAAGAATTGTACTTTACAAATACAATTGGTATTATACATTTCTTATTCTACACTAACTTTTCATGTCTTAAAAACGTTTACATTATTTGTTAGTAATGAAACAACCTTTTCTTTTCAATATTTTTTTTATGAGCCACAAGCTAGCGACTCATTACCTCAAGTCATCAAAAAAGATGTTGTATCGCAGCTTGACAAAATAAAAGGTTTTAGATTATTTATAAGGACAGGGAAGAAAGAATTGTTTCTTTTTTTTTGCTTGTCTTTCTTTGTCTCAATATTACACTACCTTCCGGTGTAGCCGCATTTACATAGACAACAGTGCACTTGAGAAAAACGGAAAAAGCTGCATGAATACGGGCCCTTATGTAAACAGTATATATATGTTTCCTCAGAAAAAGACATCTCAGAGCATTGTTCTGGTGTGCCCCAGTGGCACTACACTTTGGAGTATAACAGAAACATTCAAATAGTTTATGGAAATATGTCATTTTCAGATCGTGGAACCTGAAAATGAGCTTTCCAGTCCTCTTTAAAGTAACATTTTAAACTTCCAGCCTGCAAAAACCAAACTTTCAAACTGTCATGCACAGCTCTGAACACTGTAGTGGTTTGATATGGGTTGATCTTTGCACTGAGCATCACAGCTTTACTGAGACACAAGTTTGTTTGAGAAATGAAGGCCAATCCAAACCAACCACAGGAAATATAATATGTCCGCTTTGAGAAACTTTATTTCCACACTATTAGTAGTAATACTGACTGTAGGCCATTGACGGTAAGGATGCACACATTTCTTCACCATGTGATGGCCCTCTGTGACCCAACAGACCTTTAACCAGCTCTGTGTGTACGTGCTGTTTGCTTTAAGAGCTCAGCTGGCTGACCACGACTGAACGGCCTATACACAAATAAGCTGTCTAAGAGTTTCCAGCACTAATATGACCACACTAAGATCTGTCCAGACTTTTGTGGTCACACTAATGCACCACATCTATAAAGTGACTCTAATGGACATTGTGTTGGGAGGCCCAGCTAGACCTGAACACTTATCATCTCCTCTAATATACAGTGTAGTGGTGACAATGCAGAATTGTAAAGTTGAATGTGCATTGAAGTGGACAATTGAGCCCAATGAGCTGCACATCATGTTCAAGTGTTTTTAATCTGTTCATCAGTAAGTTAATCTTAATAAAATGTGAATGCATGATATATAATAATGATGGGTTTGAGAAACTTCCCCCACCCCCTCACAGACATCCCAGCACAATGCAGACTTTGTGTTTGACTGTTAATGAAATGAAGTCTCCTCTGTGCTGTGCCCCAGGCCCTCAGAGGCCACTTTCTGAGCAGCAAGAAAAGAGTGGTGACGCTGTCCAACCTGCAGGCCTGGACCTGGTACTGTGTGAGTGTCCAGTCACGCTACGACTTCTACAACAAGAGCAGCAGCTTCACCCCCCCACAATGCACGCAGACTGAAGGTAGGAGCCTCATATACACTTCAGGGCTGGGTGATATTGAAATGATTTTACTTAAGATTTTGCTCCAAGAAAATCAAATTATCATCCAATAAAGAATATATATAAGATCAATTCTTTATAGGGACAGGGAAGAACAGTACATGCACGAACACAGAACCGTTTTAGAAAATGTTTTATTTTATTTCACTGGGTCTTTACTGACACTGAAATGACAGTAACTTCCTGATGTTACCTCGTCCTCCGTCTGTCTTTGTGTTCTGTCCCTGCTCTGCTCAGAGAAAAGTTGAACCACAGTTTTCTCTGGGTGCAGCTGCAGTGTCCTGGTTGCACCCTGAACAATTAGCACATGTACATTGACAACAGCGAACCAGAGCAAACCAAACACGCAGCGTGTGTACGGCCCCTTGGGTGAACAGTAGGGCTGTGCATCTTCACTGGTCTCACGATTCGATTCGATTACGATTATCCTGTCAACGATTCGATTCAATTCGATATCCCGATGTATCACGATTCATACCAATGCGTTGCATCCTCAATTGTCTATATTACTGCACATGGCTTATTTTTCATCAATGCATACATGCAGTAAATACATATGAACTCTCTTTTTATTATTTAGAAAGTGCTTCAGAAATCAATAACATAAATGTCTTGACATTCATTTATAAACCAAAATAAATGAACTGTATAGGTCTAGCCTTCCTATATCTGTGTGTGAAGTTGTTCCATCCTCAAAAACAAAAAAATAATGCTTCTGCAGTCTAGCTGCAGCTTCTAGCAACGGTCTTCTGTTAAAGAAAGGACACTGAATGTCCTGAATGTGGCATCACACACAGGACTTGAGTCTGAACACAGCAGACAACAGGAGTATTTACAACAGCATATACAAACTAAAATAGTGCATGTGGGTGCACACTTACATTCTCTGTCTTACTGTTAAATCCCATGAATGTATGAGATTAAATTAGCTTCATCATATCGCAGTGAATAATAAAGTTTCTATCGGGTCACTATCAGCCTGTCACTCATTATTTTCAGGGAGGGGGCGGGGCTTAGAGGAACAGAGGAGACGGTGATCGCGGAAGCTTTTTTCCTCCTGCCTTCACAAACTTTACACACGTATATATCGTCTGAAAATTGCTAGAGGACATTCATACTTTGCAATCCAAGACTTGATTAAATCCACCAAAAACCTGACATGATTGTAACGCGATTATTTTTGAAAAACATAAATCCCTGTGCCGCAGCGACACGGAGTGATTCAGAGCGAGTCCTTCTGCTGTGCCGCTGTCACGTCTGTTCCCTGATCTCTGCGTCACCGACCGATTTGATATTAAAGTGACAGGAAAAAAAAACGTTATAGTAAAGCCGTGGCCGGAAAATCAGGAAGCAACGTTACTACGCTATAACCGATTATCTTCCGTCACTGCATCGAGACCGAATCGTCCACGTTCGCATCGCAATGCATCGTAGAAGCGATTATTTTCAACACCCCTAGTGAACAGTAAATATATGTTTCCTCAGACAAATACTTCAGATTCTGCATTAATCTTGCCATTGTATAAATAAAATAGTATATGTATAAAATATACACTGAATAGCATGTCACAGGTAACGAAATTGTTTGTGCCAACAAATACAACTATGCTCAGAAAGATGTCATCGATTACTTTAACAGGAACCGTCCCGTGGTGGGAAATAGTTTTGTACTTCCTGCTCTCTCTGGTGATCTGTTTCTTGGTCGTGCTGCTCTTCATCTATGGCTTCTTTTGGTGCTTCAAGAAACTGAAGGCGACGTTTTACCCCTCCGTCCAGCTGCCTACCCCCTTCCAGGTAAAATCGGCACACCGGCCAAGTGAAGAACTATTCACACTGTTTACAAACATATCGTTCTATATTCAGTTCCACTAGAATCTCATGTTACTCTCTTCTCTGCTCTTTCTCCTCCCCTCAGTATCTCTATGACTCCTCTGGTTCTGACATTCCTCGCCTCCTCCCTGAGTCCGACTCGGAGCTGTTGTGTGATAAAGTGACTGTCTGCCCAGCCCCCCCACTCCTTGAGATCCACAGCCCACCCCCTGAGTTCCTGCCCGAGCCAACGGGCCTGGAGCCAGACAGCAGGTGCTTTATTTCTACATCAGACACTGCATTCAAAAGAAATACCCCAAAATGTTTTATTGGCTTTTATATTTAAATGTATGGAAGAGGATTTTTATAGATCAGATCAAAAGTGATTGTTTTTTTGTTCTGAGATAAGTCAGAATTATGAGAAAGTAATCCTAATTTTGAGGGAAACAGTCTGACTCTTTCTCAGAATTGCTGACTTTTCAGATCCAAAAAATCCCATGTGGCCCTTCTCCTCTTTGGGATTTACAACCTTCAAGTACTGTGTTCACATATCATCATGTACGTCGTGGTGAATGACTAAGTGTTCATGTCTCCAGCGGCAAACACAGTCGCAGCAGCAGTGGCAGCGGAGACTCCGGCATGTACTCCACCGGGGGGGGCAGCTCCAACCTGCGGCAGCAGCACTCCGGCCAGGACTCTCAGGGGCCCCTGGACTCGGAGCAGGTGAAGATGCAGGACATGGCTCCAGGGCTCAAGACACACCTCCTGGCTGCAGACGAGGGCATCGTAGACATGTGTGTGTGATGAGGCACACACACAGACGCTTCTTTTTACAAAAGCATTAAGCAGAGATATTCAGTAGGATGGAGGTTTGTGGAAATGTGCAGCGTGCCTTCTAAGACTAAGAAAACAAAAGATGAGCGACAGACTCAGGAGGAAGGACGGTTTTTTCACTGTTGATGTTCAGATCTACCTACTTGTTAGCGCCAACCAGAAGTACTGCTCTGTGCTTATTTTAATATTTGATACATTTCCTTTGTACAGCCTGTCTTCACCTTCATGCTGTGATTTGGTTTTCAAATCATGTTTATATCTATTACTTTCCTATCGCTTTTATGACTTAACATAAGTAGCTTATAGGTGCTAATAAGGTAGCATTCATTATAATAAGCAGAAAAGTGGAAGTAGGACACTTGTATGGAGTCTTCTCACAAAATATGATGACATTAATGTGATGGAGAAAATAATAACAAATAGCTGTAGAGTAATGCTTAACAGCTCCACAGCTCCACTGGCAGTGCTGGTCCCTGCCAGTGAAGAAGAAGGCCTGCAGACATGGCGTCGCAAACAGCTTCCTCTGGGGACAGACACTTGTGGAGTTTCTCCTCATGAAACTTTTTTTTAATGTGTGTTAAACAAAAGAAACAATGAGTTGGGAAACATATTTCTGATGTTTGTTTGTTTTTTATTTCTTCATACAATCAGTAAAGTAATTTAACCTGATTTTATACACAGATAAAAGATGAATAACGACTCATCTTAAAGTAACCTTTTCTTATGTGTTTATGTGAACTGTGTGAGGGAAGCTTGTAATTATAACTCAAGCTTTGGAATCCATGTATGATTCTTATAGAATCTTTGTACTATACTCGTTTAATTTGTTCATATTTAATTTGTATCAAATCTTTTTTTTTTCTCATTGGAGCTTTCCGCCTCTGTTCACCCATTTGTTTTTAAGTCTTAAGGAAGAGAACACATCCAGACAGTCCGTGTATGTTTTCCATTACATGTGTATCTCTGTCCACAAAGACAGAAAGAAGCAAACAAGTTGTAAATGTTGTGTACAGTTTATTAAACAAGTTCCATAACTTTGATTTGCTTTAGGACAACACATTTTCCTGGATCTGCAGTGCTACAGTAAGATGTACTGGTGACATTCATAGGCAGCAAGTGTTGTAAGGAAACAAAACAAGCTTCCTTGACTTCCAGTTTCGAAAAACAGCCTTGCCATTTCATTTCCCGGTGCTTGACACAGTGTGACTTCATACCTTCTTGCAATTTCCAATCTGCATTACTTCATCATCTTGCCCCTTGCTGTCTGTTGTAACCTGAAATTGTATGCAAGTATAATGTTCGTTAGTTAAGAAAGTGGTGATGTTAGTGTACGTCTCGTCCACCATCCAAACTCTATAGCCCTGTGTTAATGGACAATCATGAAAATGAAATAAATCCGCTCCAATACCAAACATTGGTGTCAAAGTGAGCGCTTTACTGTGCGTGGATTCCTGTACACACATGCTCCAGACTTATTACTTACAAGCAGGGTTGGGAGGGTTACTTAAAAAATGTATTCAGTTACAATTATAATGTTTTCTACTGGTCTTAGTAGCCCACTAACTACATTTCACTGACCTCCGTGGTTCTTTTTCACAGAAGACATTTAGACTTGTCCAAAATGGAAAAGAGGTCATACCAGCAACATTAACAATGAACTATACCAGAGAGAGGGACTTAAGCCCGCATTAACAATACCTGGATCAAAAAGTGATTATATTGTGGTGGGAGCACTGGTTCCCAGCGGGTACTCTAATGCCCCTTTCACACCAACGCGTTTTCAACTCCGGCTCGGAGCTGGAGCCTGAAAAGTACCGTTTTTTCCTGTTCACACCGCAGAGGCGCCGCCTCTTAGCTCCGGAATCCGGTTCACTTCCAGCTCCAAACAATTGTCGGTGTGGAGGCAAGAGCTTCGGAGCTAAGAGGCGGCGTCGCTTACGTCGAGGCGGGGGCAGGGGCAGATTCGTCGTTGAAGTAGATGCTGAAGACCACAAATAAGTCTTGCATTTCGCATGTGATGTTTGTAAAGTTCCAAGTAAAGTCGTCCCTTGTAAAGTCGTCCGATGCCTTCCATTTCGTAAGAGGATAACCAAAGCGAACAGTGCTTCAATACAATCGGCCATTGTTGTTGTTGTTGTTGTCGATGTGAGGGTTTTCCGCGCGGTTTGGATTTTATGAAGCAGGCACGTAAATGGTGACGTCATGACGCAGCAGCGGCAGCTCTGGGCGGTGTGAACAGAGCAGGTGCTTACATTAGAGCACCCAAACGACCTGAACTTCATCATCTGCTATCGTCCGCTTGATGAGTCACATCAAACACTTGTGTTACAAGTTTGCGTTATGCGCGCTAACTTATTGTCAATTTAAAAACCTGTAAAACTTTCTTTGTTCTATCCTAACACCAGTATGTGTGTTTTTGCATAGTGGCACACAGACTGTGGCTGTCGCTGCAATGGGGCTTATATTGTTTATATCTGTGATTTGCCTTGATATGCTTTTATTCTGCTGTTTAGGTAGAATGTTACATTTAAACATGTAGCCGTGTGGATAGTGGTTAAATCTAGTTACTCTACTCAGGAATGCATATTTTTGATTTATTATCAGTTGTAGGCCCCAGGCCTTCCCAAAATAAACAGATCTAAATATGCACATAGTTCTACTTCACAACCCTAAGTATTTTATATATTTCTTTATAATTAAGTAATTTTTATTTTGCTAGCGTAAGATTTATTTTAAGTACACTAACTTGTACCGGAGTATGATACTAGTAGATCTGCTCTTTTCATCTGCTGTACAGCTACACTCTGATTGAAGTTGTGAAGTGCTTCATCTCATATATATTTTTTGTCATTTCAAATAAAGGGCAGTATGATTACATCTGGAGCAGACTGAGAAGGGCTTTGCTTGTTATTCAATGTAATAATGGTTTACTGATGCACTTGCTAATCTGTAAATAAGGGAGTTATTTTTCCCCCCCCACTCCAAGCACTGCCCCAGTGGTATACAATACTCTTTGTTGTTTGGGCGTAGCAACCAGTGGTGTAAAGTAAAAGTACATTTACTCAAGTACTGCAGTCCTGTACTATACATTTGAGGTACTTGTACTTTACTTCAATAATTCCCTTTTATGCTTTGTACTTCTACTCCACTACAATTCAGAGGTAAATAGTGTATTTTTACTCCACTACATTTATTTAATACATTAAGTTACTTTGGAGGTATAGATTATTAATAAACAATATAATCAACACTTAAATCAGGCTTACATCTGGATTAAAGTCACATTCTACCCAACAGTAAATAATACAGTTCCCCTCTGTGGGACGAATCACGATATTCTGAGTCTGAAGTCATTGAAATTATTTCGACCTTTACACTTTAATGCATCAATAATTATAATCAAAACATCCAATCTGCAGAATGTGTACTTACTTTTGGTACTTTAAGTATATTTTGATGCCAACACTTTTGTACTGTTCTTGAGTAACATTTTGAATGCAGGACTTTTACTTGGAACAGAGTATTCCTACTCTCTGGTACTTCCACTTTTACTTATGTACAATATCTGAGTACTTCTTGCCACTGATAAGCAAGTCTTTAAAAATAAAAACAGGGCATAATGAAAGTGAAAGAAAAGCACAAGAATGCCTTCTGACTAAGGTACATGAACGGAGATGTGGACGTGAGGGGACATGTAGGGTCTGTGCGTCTCGTCCAGTGAGAGGAAACAGCTGAGTGATGATCTAAATGCATTATGAGGCTAGGTTAAGTAAGGGAGTAATGGATTACATGTAATGGGATTACATAATCGGGTTACCAAAAAAAAGTAAGTGAATTCCATTACAGTTACAGAAAAAATATGTAATCAGATCACAGAGTTAGTCAAACCTAAAAAGAACATACAGTTGTATGTTGTATACAGTTGTTAAAGGATCCGATGTTCCTTTCTTCTCTTAGAGCTGTACTGTTCTGTAGGCTAATCTATACGCCTACTGCCTGAATCTGCTTTATGGTTTTCACTTTCTTTGGTTCATTTGTTCTTTTTTAATTCAGCAGGTGAACCTATATGTTCATAAAATAGTGTGAGTTTAACTGTGTGTATTCAAACGTATAATTTGCAGCTTAGAAACACAAGCTCCACACTTGCTCAAAGAGAGGGACGTGTAGCTGCACAGTAGTACGCCCTAGCACACAGGACATGTGTTGCACTGCAGCATCACAATCAGAATATAATATAATTTGTATTATAATTTCTTTTTTTTTTAATCTTTAATACTTTCTTTATGCATGATTAGGTAATATTAAGCTGTCTTTTGCTCTTTTCTGCTGTAACAATGTAAATGTCCCCTCTGTGGGACTAATAAAGGTATTCTGATTCTGAATAACTTTATTCGTCCCATCGAGGGGACATTTACATTGTTACAGCAAAGAGCCAAAGACAGCTTAATATCTCTCAAGAAGCACAATTAAAGATACAAATCTAGAAATTACACAATTTACAAGATACACATCCAGTACCATTAACAGTTAGGCAATATAGCAGCCAGGTGAAAGTTTTAAAGGTGGCAGTATAAATTGCACAGCTACGGTAAATATATTGCACATAAGTGGTATTGCACAAGAGCATGAGGCCAGAGGTGACTGAAGTCCTTCTATAGATCCTACGGAGGATAAATGTCGCCATCTGGTGTCAAACACTCTATGTCCTAGCAGGCTGTTGTTTCCTGAATGAATACGTTCATTTCCAAATTACGAATAAAACATAGAAAAAGCTACACAGTCCCTCATACCTGTGGAACGTCTGTACCCTGTGAGATCCAGATGTTTGACCTTTGTGAAGCGTCTGCATTTCAGAAGGAAAATCTGATGGACTCAAGTACTGTGGTCCTGTTTCATGATTGATTTTGAATCCCCCTTTTTTTTTTGCATTGTTTTATTATTTAAACAAGATTCGACTTTAGATATTGTGTTATTAAGATCAAAAGTTGAAATTGTTGTTCTATTCCATAAATGTGGTGAATCCAACAAAGATTATTGAGACAGAATCAAATAACTGAAGTTCAGAGTCACTTGGGTGCTGCAAAGAGGTGCAGGAAGTACAAAAGCTGAAAAAACACAAGTATCAGAAGTGAAAGTGCATGATATGCAGAATGATAAAGAAAAGGAAGGGTGGTTGTTTTGACATTGCTGAAATAGTATTTTAGAATGTGTTTTTATCAATCTTTGTTCCTTCTGTTGAGATGTTTTATTTTTGTTTTATAGCTAGATGAGTCCTCTATGTTCAGCTGCTAATAATGTTTCCCCTTTTTCTTTTACAAATGAGCTCTGCATATTCAAAGTAAGGCGAGGGGAAACATGTCACCTCTTGCTCACAGGTCCTTTAAATTCTTCCTATGATGAGCTTTCATACTCAATTGATACCTTTCTCCAATCAATAACTAGATCTTTTATCATTGAAACTCTGCTGTGTTTATTGTGTAGTAAAATTGGATTCAAAGCTGGAGCTGTATATAGTTTTTCTGGTACCACTTTACAATAAGACTACCCTTATAAAGGATTCATAAAGGGTTTATAATTAGGTTGTAAACCCTTTATTAATCATTAAGAACCATTTATAAAACAGTTCTAACATTGTTTTCATACAGGTTCACTATTTGGCAAGAGGACTAAGCCTTATATTGGCTATTTAGCGAGAATCAACTCAGTGAACAACAGATACCAAGGATGCTGGCTGATGAAGAAGACGAAGTAAGCCAGGTAGCCAATATAAGGCTTAGCAGTACAGATAAATGTGGGCTCACTATTTGGCAAGCAACCGGTCACAGTCTCCCTGATTATGTCATGTCTTATACAAGCTTATCAATGATTTATAAGTGTTCACAACCTAATTAATAAATGAATTGTAAACTATTCGTAAACCCTTTATTGTAGTCTTATTGTAAAGTGGTACTGTTTTTTTTATACACTATTCATTATTGTTCTAAAAAATGTGTCTGTGTCTATTGCTATGTGACAACTTGGTTTTGAGTTATATTTAAACAATTGACCGTTTTTTTGTAAAGTTTTTGTAAATGTGCTTCCTGTTTTCTTAAACGCTGGCACCACTGTCTCAGGATGAAATCATGGCACAGCACAAGTTTATGGAGGTTTTATTTTGTAAGCAGCCAGAAGTTCAGTGTCTGTATCTGCTGCTTACACGAACCATGAACCTGAACCTAGCTCCTGCAGCATTTACCGAGAACCACGTGATTCCCGGATAGTTGAGAGTGAGCGGATATCTTTCTGACTTTATGTTGCTCTGAGGAAGGAAACCGGTTTAGGTCAGAGGTGTATCAAAGTGATCCTCCTTATTTGAGTCAGTTTTTCAAAAACAGCAAAGCTAACTCCAATCAGAAGGTGTCATAACATTTTAAAGAGACAATACAGATGTTCTTAAATTGATTATTTGAACTTGTATTTTCTTTATGTGTGAACAACTGACCACCACCAAGACTATTAAATAAAGCCCCCATTTTCATTCATTTGAGAGTTGTTGCCCAGGACTCATGCGGGTTGGGGCTAATTTAAAAAGTATCAAACTAAAAACACACAATTACAGGAGTCAAAATAAGGCTACAGGAAGGAAATAGACGGTAATTCACCTTTATATATCAAGTAATATTCAACATTCATTATGGGAAATATGGTTAATTGTGGAGACATTGACATTTCTATTTGTTGGTGGATTAAGAAACACTAATATTCCAAGTCTTTGAGCAGAACCAGGGTAGCTGTTTCCCCTGGCCTCCAGTATTTAAAAATGGAGGCTCTGTTGCATTCAGGTGTCAGGTGTTTGGGTCTTGGACAGATGAGGAGGAGGAGGAGGTGCATAATGTTTACTGAAGTAAAAGTAGCAATAATGCAGAGTCAATTTGCAATTCTTCTGTATATCTGTAAATGATAGACTATCATATATACAGTATATTATAAGCTTATATTCCTGCTACTGCAGTATTTTTTATATTTTTAAAGAACATTTCAATTATCCAGAATTTTGTATATTGTTTATATTAGATATAGTATTTTTCATTTTCATTTTATTTTACTTTTCCACTTTTTAAGTATTTGTATTTTAATGTTAATGTCTAAGTCAAATAAAAATACTTAAGTACAAGTCCTGCACTTGAAATACTTTAAGTAAAGTAAAAATGATTCGTTATGCAAAATGGCCGTTTTAAGCACCAGATTTAAAAGAAAATTATTAAAAGTATTTGTGCATTTTATATTCCTAATCCTCACTTCAATGTTGCACTTGGTAAAAGTGTGGTTAATCTCAACTACTTTATGGGTAGCGTAACCTATAATAATATGCGCGTTGTATTATTTATTATATCTATAACCTAAATCTGCTATGACAATTTAAACAAAATTGTGGAGTCTTGGATTTAGTCAGAGTTGTCGTTCGTTATCACCACCCGGAAACGAGTTAAAAACTCAGGGAGCAAGCACACAAGTCGTTGTAAACAACACGTACCTTTATTTTGTGAATCAGGAAGTTGTGTAAACCGGGTAAACCGGGTAAACCGGGTAAACCCCGTTTGACTTGACAGAGCTCAGCGGAATGATTTCTCGAGAATCACGTGATATGTGGGAGTACCGGGTGTATATAAGGAACGCAGGACAGGACTGGAGCAACGCGCTGTTTTACATTACTGACCTGCTGCTCTATCGATAAACAACAAGACAAAACAACAATAACCACAAGGTAAGCCATTGTGTTGTCTGTTGGAATACGTAGAAGAAGTACTGTTATGTTAGGGTGCTTCATATTTTCAAGTAGCAACTTCAAAGCTTTAAAGTATTTTTGTCAATAAATGAATGTCCCTGTTAGGCTATATAACCTAGCTAGTTTTGATTGTTAGCATCATGTGCACTTTTTAAGTAGCCAATTACCATAATGATGAATACAAATGCAATAAAACTGTTAAGCACAATTGGAAAATACGATTTATGTGAAAAGACCTAGCCCTCTGTTGTATGTACTTTACTTTATTTGTTTACTTTTCTGTCTTGTCAATTTCTGTTATGTTCTATTTACGATGTTTTACTTTGAAGACTCTTAATGCCATGTTGTTTGTACATGCATTTTTCCAAAAAATAACTTTAAAAAAAAAAAAGTAGCCAAAGTGTAAGACAAAATGTAACTGTTCACTCAACTACTTTTATTTGACAAAGTTAAATGGGACTTTAAATGCAGGACTTGTACTGGTAATGGAGTATTCTTACACTGTTGCATGTCTGCTTTTACTTAAGTATAATAATAATAAGTACTTCTCCCTCATGTGCTGACTGCAGATGGCCCAGTGGCAGGACCTGCTGCGGCTGGACGCGGCCCTCCAGGCCCGAGTGAGCCAGCTGTACGAGGGGAGGTTCCCCAGAGAGATCCGCCACTACCTGTGCGTCCTGATAGAGAGCCTGGACTGGTAAGAGGCACTGACAGATTGTAGTCATTACATACATTGCCCAATGCTCTGTATATGCTATTGATACACCTTAGGGGTCTTAAAAGCCACGTGTGCGTTGTTGTGCTGATTCAGCAGCAGAGCGGGATAGCTATGGCTTATGTTGTTTATACCTTCGAGCATTATGCATAATCTACATGTTTTTAATGTAATAATGTATTTTCCCAGAATATGAACTGCCTTTTTTGTTATTGGAACCAGGTAGCCTAGGCATGTTAATGTGGCAACAATGAACACTTTTTTTTACATTTTACAATTAACTCAATGAACACAACTGTGTTTTGATTATAATTAGATCAAGAGGTTAAATTCTATTGATTTCAAAGTTCTAGCCCACCATCGAGCGCTGCTGAAAAGCAGGGACGTGCACAGACATTTGGAGGGGCTATTGCTCTAAACTGGAAAAAGGGCCTCCCCCTGAAAAAAAGCACAAGACCTTTTGAAAATTGTAACTTGTTTTTGTAAAAGAAACCAAACGATTATTACATCAACTAAATTGAACAGTAATTCACATCTCATAACAAAATAAGCTAAGGTGACCATACTTGCATTCGGTGACTTGATTTAAAAAATGAAAACCAGGGAAATTCTTTGTTTTGCGGTCCATAACTCATTAACATATCTAATGTTATGCCCCGGCCACACGAGGACGAAAACGGCTAAACGCATAGGATTAACGCAAACGCAATCACAAAAAAGCTTCCGTCCACACGCAATATTCACCGGATAGTGTCTGTCCACACGAGACCGCTCCGTTTAGCTCCAACCGCTGGAGAAGCTGCAGTACATATGCAGGAGCCTGTACGTGGCGCTGTAACTTCCTCCACAAAAGTAGCGAAGAAGCATGGTTGTCATGGTTGCCCTTCTGTTTATTCTCCGCGGTGGGGGCCGAGGGAACCGGGCAGAGTTTTTCGCCAGTCAACGTGTATTAAAGTTTAAATCTTCCGACAAAATTATAAAAGTGCCGGTCAAAGGTCTTCTTTGTTATTTATTGAGCTTTAAAACAAATTAATAACGACTCTATATAATATAATAATAAAATACATGGAGCCTCTCTTTTTCCTCCCTCTCTTTGGACAGCGCCAGTGTCTGTCTCATGCAGCAGCTGATCCAGTAATGAGTGACCCGGCCGACAGTAAAAATAAACATATTTATAACTAGTTTAGATAGTTTGAGAGGTAATTAAAATAGCTAAGGGTGATGATCGGACTTGAAGTGTGTGTTTTACTCCGTTCACCGCTGCAGGTGAGCAGAGCTGCGTGTCTCCGTCCTGTCAGATTAGACTTCACTCGCGTTTAGGTCCATATCGAGAGAAAGATAAATAATCTGAATTCAGTGTGCAGTTTACTTTGACGCGGGAGTGAGCAGCAGAGGTGGGGAGAGGCGGGGCTATTGCCTCATCATTATCAGAAAATGATCGTATAGGGCGTACACACGGAGCCGTTGGACTCCCCCAGAGCGTTGCGTATGCCGTTCTATTCACCTTGGGACCCGTTATCGTTTACGCAGTCGTTTAGTGCCGTATTCTGTCGTCCTAGTGTGGCCGAATGGTCTATATGACACAAAACGGTAACGGAAACGACCGTTTTCGTCCTCGTGTGGCCGGGGCATTAGTAACTATTAAAGATAAAATGGGGACAATTCTATTCTAATGTAGTTTGACCAGACCATTGGTCAAACTACATTAGGCTAATGATAAAATAGGGCCTCTAACTTAAATAAACTCACTAATTAATTAAACCAGTTCAATACGCATTATTCTTATCATTCTTTATGAGCGCAGTGACGGTAAGGTATCAATTACTTATTTATTTAGTATTCCATAACTTAGTAACAGATATGGTCAAACTAAAGTGGTAGAGACATGGCAGAAATCCTACAATGAAGCGGGACATTGAACTGTTCACCCGTGAGAGGGCGATCAAGAAAAGAGAGCGAGCGGCCCCGTTGAGGGAGTTTACAGATGAAAAGACACAGAAAGACAGAAGCACAATAACAACAAGTAGGCTATATTTAGGTGTTTTTTGTAAATAACCGCCGGTATCAAGAGGAAGTAAAGTCCCCTGGTTTGTCCCTTATACCCTAACTGCCATGAGACAACTCAAAATCAAGTTTCCAAAATCCGACACTGAGGTGGTCTTAACGCACCGGCAGATGACAGCGCTGACAAAGTGTGTTTCCCGCAGCGAGACGCTATAATACTAATTGTGGGTTGATTCGGCCACTACAGAAAAAATACAAACAAACTCTCGCTCTCTCCAGAGGGGCAGGTCAGCCAGAAAGGCCAAACGGGCCGTTGCCCGGGCAACAATAGCCCGTACCTGTGCACGTCCCTGCTGAAAAGCAACAAATAAAATATGTACCATAAATGCCTGAGCTGGCAAAATCATTTTCTTTATTGTTCAATCCCTGTTTTTCTCAAAAACATGACAGAAAACCAGAAATCAAAGGGTTCGTTTTTCAAAAGTTTTGCTGTCTAAATGTCCTCCAATTCGGAAATGACACTTTAAAATATATAAGTGTTTTCACTTTTTGTCACATCTGCCAGTTTTACATTTCACCATCAGGTTTTTCAGCAGTGCAATGCATTTGGGCGTTAACATTTTATTCAAGTCATTTCACCGTCAGGTTTGTCAGCTAAGTTAAGGAACAGGTCTGTGCAGCTGTCAGCATTCACATTTTCATGTAACCATTTTGAAGCACTCTTTTGTAGACATGCACAGTGGTCAAATCTGGCTGTGGGGGCTTTATTTTGTCAATTGTTATTGTCCTTATTAAATGAAATACATATTATTCTATATTTTAGTCAATTATATTTATCTCAATCTAGTTATTACAAACAAATTGGCTTCTTGCAGTTCTTCAGTCAGCATTCACTCAAATAAGCTGTCATTCACACACATTCACTAACTGATGGCCATGCCATTGGAAGCACTTCTTCCTAGAAGACACATCAACATGTAGATTGCAGGGGATTGAACCAGCAACCTTCCAATGGGAGGAACACTACGTGCCACAGCAGCTGCTCATCATGAATTATGAGCAGGAAAATGGGGAGGTCAATGAACGCAGTTCTTTCTTTGTCCTGGTGACCGCTGCTGAGTAAACGGGCTCTTGTCCTGAAAGATGATATATATTTCTAATTATATATGAAATACTGTAATTTAACAGACTTTGGGGAAAACTCACATTTAATATACAGACCTATATATATATACAGTCAATAACTCCTGTTATAATATGAGAAAGTAATAAGAAAGAGATCAAATAAGAAAATCTATCATCCTCAAAAACGCAACAAAAAACAAGGTATTGTAAATGAATACAGTTGGGACACAGATTATGCACCAAGGTTAAAAAATAAACTGAGTTAAGGTGGGGTTTATCCCACTATTATGTGTCTCCTAATAGGGTAGTACAAATTAAATAATTTGAGGAAGTGGATTGATATTTTGTCCCCCAAGGTTTATCCTCATTCTACACAAGTAGTTGGACACAATCCCTGAATGAATGAACATCTTCTGTTGCTCTTTGCTAGGGATTTGGCAGCTGGGGATGAAAATGCAGCAAGCACATGTTTCCATGCACTGCTGGAGGATCTGCAAGAACAGTGGATCCGTTCCGTGCAGGAGAACATCCTCTTACAGGGACCTGATTACACTGGGATGAAGGACTACCTGCTGGTAGGGCAGACGCGCTGATATGTAAACTCAACATTCAATAACCAATACACCTTGGAGCCTCGTTTGATTTGATCATGTTTTTTTTTTACTTAGAAAAACTTTGAATATAAGCCACTGAACCTGGCTGTAATCCTCTCTGAGTGCCTGAAGGAGGAACAGAAGATCAAGGCTTCAGCCTCTGAAGCACAGGTAAGATGATTTAAGGCGGACAAACAGTGCAGGCTGCAGAAATGCTTTAAACATCAATCACTTGCCACGAGATTATTCAAATGTGTCTAATCTTTTAGATTTGTATTGCTCCTCCGACAGGAGACATCTTGATGTTTACAGTTCTTACAGTTACACAACAGACACATTCTGTCTGTCAGTCTGTTGTGTAATTGTCAACAATAATGCTAATAAAAGCAACATATAAAATAACACCTTTGTTTTTGTCAGGCTTGTGGCAGTCCAGACATTGATCAAAAATGGAAATGGAAAGATATGGACAACAAAATCAATGAACTGAAAAGACTGATTATGGTAAACTCCTTTAGTCTGTCACTTTTTTATTGATAGAACATTTGTTATTGATGAGAAAAATACTTTTTAAATGTGTGAACTTTAATGCAGGAGGTGAAGAAGGAAATGAAGTCACTGGAGATTCTTAATGACAACCTTGACTTCATACAGAAGACCTGGCAAAACGAAGGTATGGTAGGAGACGTAAAGACACCGGCGACAGGTGTGTTGTGAGTTTGTGCTTCATCGATGTCTCATTGGTGATTTGCAGTGGAGCAGGACATTGGATTGGCCCACTCCCATGCTGTTGTGGAAGAGGAATGTTGTAAGCGGACCAACTTTATCATACAAACAAAGCAGGTACTGTAGATGTACGCTTGGTGAGATTTATACAAACTGATAAACTGTTGTCTTAAAGCATTTTACATTTTTAGCAGTTTAAAAAAAATGTTTAAGGAAATGTTTGGACTTTGTTTAATTTATTTTTTTAAATCTCCAAACTAGTGACAAAGATACATTCTCGGTTCTGATAGTACTGATAGAATACATTTTTCAGGCAGTATGAGAAAAATAAAGAGCTTTTTGAACATTATAGCATGGAAACATGTCACAGTAGAGACACTACATACAAATAGGAACCCCAAAATGTGCAGAATAGGGCCCCTTATTTATTTATGTCTTGTCATTGCACTGTTGAGGAACCTGCGATCTAAGTTTTTCATACATTATATAATTACACAGTAGTTGTGTAGATGATGACAATAAACATTTTTGCTTTTTATTGTTTTGTATTATTTAATAGTGAACGATTCATTTTCTTGCTGTTCTCCTAAATAGTAGTTTTATCATTATTTAGAGTCATTATTTAATTTAATTTGGGTCGTTTTTTTGAATGCGTTTATTTTGAATGCAGCTTCAGGAACCAGGTGGTTTAGGTATTGATTGTTAGACAGGTGAAGAAAGGGCAGAGGAGAGGAGGCTGTGGTTCATTGTACTTCAGGATCGTTGGATAAATCATACAAACTATATTCTTGCCTAGACATTGGATTTATCCCTGCGTTTCAGAGCGTGATGGAGTTTGTTTTTGCTTTAATTTATTTTTGTGGTGCACCAAGCATACAAGCATAATGAGACCACCCGAACACTTGTTCACGTGTTTGCTGGATTGCAGGTGGTGCTGCAGGAGATCGTGAACATTTTGAACCTAGCTCAGCCGATTGTGGCGACTCTCACCGAGGTGGAGCTGTCCGAATGGAGGCTCAGGCAGCAGCTGGCCTGCATTGGAAGCCCGGTCGACACCTGTCTGGACCATCTCCAGAAGTGGTGAGAACTTATAAGAACTACTTTGCCTTTACATGGGTCATGTTAGGGAGGACACTTTGAGCCACTGAACTTGGCTATAATCCTCTCTGAATGCCTGAAGGAGGAAAGGTGGTGTGTGTAGAGCTCTGTAAAGTTAAACTGTGGCAGCCTGGCGTTGGTTTTAGAATATTTGAATAGTGAACACCTGCGAGTAATGCCGATGCCGAGCCACTTTCCGAGGCTGCAGATATTTCAGACATATAAATCAATTAGCCCAATATCACAGATGAAACATTTGTCTCAGTGGGCTCCACAGTGTACAGCATGCAACACTCTGTCTTTAGACCCTGTGAGGGACGAGGAAAAACTCCCAAGAAACCCCACAAATAATGTTAGAAACCTCGGGGAGAGCAACAGTTCAGGGATCCTTCTACCAGGACGGACGTGCAATGGTGTATAGATTAAAGAGAGATGAAATACAGTCCATATGGTATAAATGATAACGTGAATATGTATACAAATAAAAATAAATATGGATCCAGCTGCATGTCAACAATATTCCAGGTTCCTCCAAAAATAACAGTCCTTCTACAATTCTACAACAATTTAATGAACACAAGAAGATGTTTTTATATGTTTTAACAACTGTGGCAATCAGAAGCTGTAAGCATCATTTAAAGCTCGATCAACCATCACAACTTAACCATGCACTGCCTGCCTGTCATAGTTGTGGTTGGTACCAGTGGCCCTACACCCCAGATGACAACTTGTGTGTGCTTATTCTGCCTGTGCAGGTTCACAGCTGTGGCCGAGGTGCTACTGGGAGTGCGCGAACAGCTGCAGAAACTGAAAGAGCAGAACAACACACCCGACAGCACCAATGCCTCCAACCTGCCTGGCCTCATGGCAATAATTGAGAACCAAACACTGTCCTTGTTCACACAACTACTTGCAAAGTGAGTCACGGCTCCTGGACTCTTTTGTGTCATTCACACACACAGACTGAAGCATGCACTTTCATATTTCTGACACTTTTCGTTGGGGTCTTGCTCTGCAGTGCTCTGGTGGTTGAGAAACAGCCGATCATGTTGAGTTTACCACAACGACCTCTGATACTGAAGACCGGGGTGCGCTTCTCCGTGAGAGTGAGGTAAGGCTGCATGCATTGGGTGACATCACAGGAATAACATGAAGGGGCAAAGCAAACAAGACAACATGATTTGGGTGGAGTGATGGCGTATTCGTATAGGCCGCCAAGGAAGTGAGCATCGCAAAGGGGTCCCTCCACAAAATCGAATGGGAATTTTGCATTTCAGTTTATTGCAGAAAATAAGCTCTGTGACAAACACACATTCATTCTTATCACGTTTTGTTCAGCAGGATAATTGCCTCATAACACCGCTTTGTGATTTTTGAAGCGTAAATGCAATCGCCAGAAGTAAATAGCTGATGCTAGGCTATAAACAAACTACATCAGTCACATGGCTGCGCATCACAATTGCTAAGCTGAAGGCTGACGTTTATTTGAGTTACTTGTTTATACTTGTTACACAGTTTTTATAACACGTAGAAGCTTTGGACATTCACAGGTGAGGTATTTACTGACGTATTTTATGTCCGAGAGCAAAATGTGAAAATCTATTGGGCTTGTTTTAACCACAGACCTTATTTCAGGCTTTTAGCTACATTTTAACACATTCAACAAACCGTTGAACGAGGGAACCAGAAGTGGTAAAATGCTAAGTTATTTCTGGCTTTTAGGACTTGTTTCTGCACTCTCTTGGGTTGAGTTATTGTGAGTGTTTGCCAGTGGATGGGAGGGCTATTTAAAAAGAAGAAAAGAAAGAATGAACAAATAAGAAGATGACCAAAGAATGAGCAGAAGATACTACTTTAGAACCAGCCACTATACCCACTGAGAGAGCGTCTGTTCATGTGGGAACAGATTTTTATTTCTAGGCTAGTCATGAAACAACAAGCCATCACAGAGTTGTGATGAGATGTGTTTGTGACAATAAAGCAACGTTAATATTTTCAGAATAAAATACTAAGATTGCTCCTTTTTTAGTAGACGGCAGCGACGGCATCCTGGATTCACAGCAATTTCTTTTTTTTGAAGATCTTTCTTCATTAGTATTTTAGTTTTTTAATTTGTCTTTTCAGGTTCTTGGCAAACCTTCCAGAATTCAAGTGCCTGCTCAAAGTCAAACCTGTATTTGACAAGTAAGTCAAAGAAAACTGGTCTGAGATATTAATATAATGCAGTATTATTTATAATAAAAAAAAACCTTTACCTGTTATTTTCTTATCAATCTTTTTGCATATTGTTCTCCCTGAAAATTAGGGATGTTGAAGAAGTCAAAACGGTTAAATGGTAAGTAGAGGGTACCAAAACAATTTAACATTTTATATATAAATTGATGAATTGTTTCTTTAAACTCTTCACACATTGTTGGACGTAGACAGACTCTAGCCTGATGTCGTTGTAGGTTCCGTCACTTCGACTTCAACCGCGATGAGTGTAAAGTGTTGGACGTGGACTCGCCCAATGGAGATTTGGTGACCGAATTTGTTCACATGGTAAGAAGCTCTTCCAACTGGTTAACTGGTGAACTTTTAAAGATTTTAAAAGTTCTCTTTTTTTCAGTCTCTCAAGGAAATCAAAGGAAGAACGAAAGGATCAATTGAGGTAAGATGAGACATTCAAATTTGAATAACCGTTGTTTGTACTAACGTCACTACTACTTCTAATAAATGCTAAAGTTTATCTATCTGCTGAAAAAGTCAAATGAAAAAAAAAGAAAAGTAAAGATAATGGGTGTTTCTCAATGTCGAGTACGCTTGCTTGGTAGCACATGTCTTCCGAGTCACTTGCTTCAGAAGCGAGGCAAGAATACTTCCTGGCATTTGGAAAACGAAGAGTGGAACAGGCGAGCAAGTGTGCGTCATATGAGAGGCCCCGCCTTACATTTTCTGCCACAGATTTGAGGAAATCTGGCATGTCAAATCGCACACCTATTTGTCAAAAGCAGGGACGCAGGTCATCAAAATCCAAGGCTCAAGGCTAACATTGCTCGCTAGCTCAACAACATCCTCCGTGACCGCCGCCACCGTTCCTTGTGGTTGCTGGCCTATTTCGTCACTTTTTGCTTTTTTGAAAAAGCTATTTATTGATGCAGCCGCCTCACTCTCTTCTTTTTCTTTCTTTTCGCAGCCCCGCTGCTCACGTGACAAAATGTGACATGAGTGAGGGTGGGGCTGTGATTCGGCTATACACTGCCGCCACGTAGTAATAAAGTTGAGCGCATACATAGTGAGACCTACAGTACAGAGACGGTTTAGAAAATATATTAATTTGACCCTATAGAAAAGCTGTGTTATTTATGGTGAAGAGTGAGTGTCATTTAAAACAATGTATGATGAGTGAGGTTGTGCCCAAAAAAGACAAGCTTTTTTTATTTATCTTGTCACTGAGGGCCCTCTTTGCTCAAGGGCCCCTGGGCACTTGCCCAGGTTGCCCATATGGTTAATCCGGCCTTGGCTCTGGGGCAGCTTTACTCGAGATTGAGAAACACCCTCCGTCAAGTGTCCAAACAAGATGGCAGCCATGCCAAGGCACTACTTAAGCAAAGTGGTGCTTACATGCTAACAATGGTAATGCTAACTTGCTGATATTTAAGGGGCCCTATTCAGCTTTGTGTGGTTTTCCCTTTCCTGTAGTGTGTTATAAGATAAAGATAAGAGGTACTTTATTGATCCCAAATTGGAAAATGTTTGCGTTGCAGCAGCAAAAAAAACAAAACAAGGCATTGCACATAAGTAGAAATTAAAGAGTAGAAATAAACAATTCTAGAAATTAAACATCTCACAATAGAAGTAAAATGGCATTCAAAAGTAGAAAATATACAGTAGACCGTGAAGATCCATCCATCCATCTTCTCCCGCTTATCCGTGGTCGGGTCGCGGGGGTAGCAGTTCCAGCAGAGAGCCCCAAACTTTCTTTTCCCTGGCGACATCAACCAGCTCTGACTGGAGGATCCCCAGCGAAGAGATATAATCCCTCCACCTGGTCCTAGGTCTACCCCTTGGTCTCTTCCCAGCTGGACGTGCCTGGAACACCTCCCTAGGGAGGCGCCCAGGTGGCATCCTAACTAGGTGCCCGAACCACCTCAACTGGCTCCTTTCGACGCGACCGTGAAGATAACAAATCTATTAACTCTGACAATAAAACACGATTGAAAGGCTTTAGACTAAATATAAAGCAGGATATTATTTACACTAAGTGTTATATAGGTTTTTGTGCATGTACATGGTATCAATGGCTAAAAATCCCTGTGTTCCTTTCTGAGGGAGTTTCTCTCCCACATACTCCCTCCACATGAGCGTTTGTGCAGAACATCACATATCAATACCACCTATACAGTGGGGCAAAAAAGTATTTAGTCAGCCACCAATTGTGCAAGTTCTCCCACTTAAAAAGTAAAAAAGTAATTTTCATCCTAGGTACACTTCAACTATGAGATAAAATGAGAAGAAAAAAAAAATCCAGAAAATCACTGTCTGATTTTTAAATAATTTATTTGCAAATTATGGTGGAAAATAAGTATTTGGTCAATAACAAAAGTTCATCTCAATACTTTGTTATATACCCTTTGTTGGCAATGACAGAGGTCAACGTTTTCTGTAAGTCTTCACAAGGTTTTCACACACTGTTGCTGGTATTTTGGCCCATTCCTCCATGCAGATCTCCTCTAGAGCAGTGATGTTTTGGGGCTGTCGCTGGGCAACACGGACTTTCAACTCCTTCCAAAGATTTTCTATGGGGTTGAGATCTGGAGACTGGCTAGGCCACTCCAGGACCTTGAAATGCTTCTTACGAAGCCACTCCTTCGTTGCCCGGGCGGTGTGTTTGGGATCATTGTCATGCTGAAAGACCCAGCCACGTTTCATCTTCAATGCCCTTGCTGATGGATGGACGTTGTCTCTCAAAATCTCACGATACATGGCCCCATTCATTCTTTCCTTTACACGGATCAGTCGTCCTGGTCCCTTTGCAGAAAAACAGCCCCAAAGCATGATGTTTCCACCCCCATGTTTCACAGTAGGTATGGTGTTCTTTGGATGCAACTCAGCATTCTTTCTCCTCCAAACACGTCTAGTTGAGTTTTTACCAAAAAGTTATATTTTGGTTTCATCTGACCATATGACATTCTCCCAATCCTCTTCTGGATCATCTAAATGCTCTCTAGTAAACTTCAGACGAGCCTGGTCATGTACTGGCTTAAGCAGGGGGACACGTCTGGCACTGCAGGATTTGAGTCCCTGGCGACGTAGTGTGTTACTGATGGTAGCCTTTGTTACTTTGGTCCCAGCTCTCTGCAGGTCATTGACTAGTTCCCCCGTGTGGTTCTGGGATTTTTGCTCACCGTTCTTGTGATCATTTTGACCCCACGGGGTGAGATCTTGTGTGGAGCCCCAGATCGAGGGAGATTATCAGTGGTCTTCTATGTCTTCCATTTTCTAATAATTGCTCCCACAGTTGATTTCTTCACACCAAGCTGCTTACCCATTGCAGATTCAGTCTTCCCAGCCTGGTGCAGGTCTACAATTTTGTTTCTGGTGTCCTTTGACAGCTCTTTGGTCTTGGCCATAGTGGAGTTTGGAGTGTGACTGTTTGAGGTTGTGGACAGGTGTCTTTTATACTGATAACGAGTTCAAACAAGTGCCATTAATACAGTTAACGAGTGGAGGACAGAGGAGGCTCTTAAAGAAGAAGTTACAGGTCTGTGAGAGCCAGAAATCTTGTTTGTTTGTAGGTGACCAAATACTTATTTTACCGAGGAATTTACCAATTAATTCATTAAAAATCCTACAATGTGATTTCCTGGATTCTTTCCCCCATTCTGTCTCTCATAGTTGAATTGTACCTAGGATGAAAATTGCAGGCCTCTCTCCTCTTTTTAAGTGGGAGAACTTGCACAATTGGTGGCTGACTAAATACTTTTTTGCCCCACTGTATATTGATAGATCTGTTTCTCCTTTAGGGTCGCCTGGCAGTCACTGAAGAACTCCACATCATTACGTTTGTGACAGAGTTCCGCCATGTTGGACTGGAACTCAACATTGAGGTGAGTAAACTCTTCCATTCTGATCAGAGGCCCTTACATTTCTGTTTGCGGCCGAACTATAAGATAGCATATATTTAAAAGATGGAACTATTGGAGAGGAAAATGGCAGTAGCGAGGCAGTTTCTTTAATGTCTTCTGCTGCTGTGTTGGGCCAGGCCAGCACTCTGCCTGTGGTTGTCATCTCCGCTACCACGCAGGTCTCCAGCGCCTGGGCCTCCATCATGTGGAACAACATGCTGTCCACCGGTGACTCCAGGGTAAAAACACACTCCTCCGCACCAAAACATTTAAAATATATTGTTTTTGCTGCATGATAATGAAAACACATGAAAATGTCGTCCTAACGATACCTTTTACTTCAGTCGAACATTTGTAAAAGAGGTGTTAATATGCTGAAATTATCTTGCTGAACAAAATGTGTAAGTATCATAAACATGTGTTTGCCAAAGATCTTATTTTCTTCAGTATTCCAAATGTAACGGAAAAATCCCATTGCTTTTCATAGAGGGGGCCCTTGTGACGCTAGTTTCTGGGTCATCTTCACTGTTTCAACCATTGTCTTGTTGATTGTTAATCCATCGTTTGGTCTTAAATCACATTCTAAGTGTGTGCCTTTGTTCTGCAGAACCTGCAGTTGTTTGTGGACCCTCCTCCCCTCACATGGGAGCAGCTGTCCCAGGTTCTCAGCTGGCAGTTTTTGTGCACTGGCAAGCGGGAGCTCGACGAAAACCAGCTCTCCGTGCTAAGAGACAAGATTGTGGGTGAGTGTTTGAGCGTGTATTCCACAGAACTGAACCCTGTCAAATCCTAATGAATAGCCTGCAAAAAGAGAGTGTACCTCTATTCTGAACTTGTCAGAAAATGTAGCTTTTCATTGGATCGGCATTTGGGACTGCGTTTTTTGTGAGCTTCCAAGTAAAGTATTACAATAGATATGCAATTTGGGAAATATGCTTATTCATGTTCTTGCTGAGAGTTATATGAGGATACAACTCCACTTGTTTTTTTGTTACTGCATAGCCATAACAGGGTTGCCAACTTTGGGTACCTGGCTGGAGTGAGATTTTGATATCATGGGTTTAATTACACATCTGCACACAAAATGACTGCTATCGTGTCAGTAGCGGGACCTTAGCATATAGGATATACATATACAAATACACAATATTGGACACAGACTACAAAGGGGCAAAGGGCACACAGTTTAATTCACTAATGAAAGTCAAACACATCTTTGTTTCCACTGTTTTATTGTGTGCCTGTCGCAATAAACAATTAATTGACTTATCGGCTCCGGAGTGTTTTTATTGGGTAATCTATGGTAGGGCTAACCCATACAGTGGTGGGGCTCAAGTCAGTATTTGCAATGTAATTACATACACACTATATCGCCCCCCTTGACAGTGAAACGCCACGTGAGGTTTAGATTATTTCCCTGTCTCAATCCAAATTGAACTGTATGAAATAAAAAGGCACATTTGTCTTGTAGTAAATAAAAAGGGTGACCTGGAGCCAATCCTGCAACTTCCCCACAGGTGAAAGAGTTGACATGCTGAAAACCCAACCCCTGTAGGGGGGTCTGGGGGGATTCTCCCCCAGGAGATTTTTTGAAATACTAACATAAAATACACATTCTGGTACTCTCTTGAGAAGACAAATAAATACATCTATTACTACACGGCATACTTAAATGAAGCTGAACCTGCTGCTGCTCCTGCTCCTCACAGAGAGAAGAGGGAAGAGGCTGTGAATGACTTTACATTGTGGATACGGGTGGATAGCCCCCATTGTTCTGTGTGTCAAAATGAAAGACAGCCCACACACCTATCAATCATCAAACCGTGGGGTCTTATTTCATTACGTGTTGATTTCTATCAACACGTAATGTTGTATCGACGTATAGAGATGTACTACAGCAAAAGTATTCTCCGTCGGGACTTCCTACAACAACACCACGCCGTTATCTTGATTCTGATTGGCCAGAAGACATTATCAAAGATGTTCTATTGAGAAGACGATCACTGCGTGACAAGTTTTCAAAACCGTTTCTAGTCTTCGGTATTCTTGTTTTTTGGCGTGAGAATAGTTTGGGCAGCGTGAGATTGAGAGTGAAAGCGTGTGTCACACGCCAGATGCGTGAGAGTTGGCAACCCTGGCCATAAGCAAGTTAGCCTAGCATGTCACAAAGATGAGCTAACCAAGCGCCTCTATGTCTGTATAAAAAAGTAACGATTTAAAAGCATTGATATCAGTAGGATTTAAGATTGTGTTTTTTTTAAGCAAATCTATTATGGTTATTGAATCAAAGCGTGATTGGATAAACCAAAGATTAAAAGGATGATGTAATCATTTCTCTACTTCAGAGTTCATGTTATATTCATGATATTTCTTCTGTCATTTTTCATTTCTTCACAGATGATCCTGATGATCTAGTTCACTGGAGCAAGTTCTCCAAGGTGAGTGTTGAGCAAGGTGCCGATTATGCTGTGCTGTACACAGTTACAAACTCCAGAACTTTACTGTTTGTGTTTACATGTTGACTTTTGCTTTCCAGAATGAAAATGCCTGGCTCTGGATTGATGGAATCCTGGATCTGATCAAAAAACACTTGGTTGATCTGTGGCGGGATGGGTAAGTCATCTGAGCACTTTCTTTCTGTTTGGCTCATTCACATTCATAATGAGGCAGTGGTCCACATACCAGCACGTCATGCTTCCCAATCAACTGAGCTCTGGTTATATTATGTGTGTGGGCTTCAGGTCCATCATGGGGTTCATCAGCAGGGAAAGAACAGCTGAACTGTTGAAGGAAAAACAGACCGGGACCTTTCTGCTCCGCTTTAGCGAGAGCAAAACAAATGGAGCCATCAGCTTCAGCTGGGTCGACAACTCCAATGGTGGTATGTTTGTTCATTTGGAGCTTTAAAGCCAAAAGGCTCTACAAGTCTGAATTGAGTTTGAATGAGGTACTTTTCCATAGCCAGTGGAATGAGTCGTAAACCTGGAATTGAGATAACATTTTAGACCTTTGGGGTTCCCTCATCTCAAAGTCAGTGGTATTTCAAATAAGTTATTTGTTGGATACCTGAAATAAGGTCTGTTGTTAATATAAGATTCACACGTTTTGATTTAAGACATAATATATGTTAGAAAATGCCCCACTGGCGAATGTCTGAAGCATCTAGGTGTCATAAAAAAGGCGGTTGCTAACGAGTGACCAAGTCATGTCACTGTGATAAAGTTTGTTAATAGGCGTAATATCATATTTTTTACATCTGGTGATTGCATTCATGATTGAACAATTCTAACAGTGAATTTTTATGTGGCGATTAACCTGCTGAACATAACGTGAAAATATCATAAACTTGTGTTTGCCAGATTGTATTTTCTGCAATCCAATGGAAAACTCATTGGCCTTTTGTCGAGGAAACCCACGATCAGGGTCGGCCTACAATAAATGTTTCCTCCTTGTACCTCTTTATAGATGCAGACAGGAGTAACATCACAAAAGCAGAGCAATGCAATGTTGTGGCCGCAGGCAGTAGCCAAACAATATTTAAAAAAGCTTTACCTTGCAGACTGCCCTTTCTGACAGGAACTGAAGCCGTTATCTATGCTCTCTTCGGAGTACCAGACTGCATTGAGAAAAACCATCCTTTTACCTCCAAGAACAAAGGATCTGCTGGTTGACCCCTGCCTTGCTCGATTAGGTAGTCATCATGCGGATTTGTTGAATCCGAAGCAACCCTTCAAAGTCACACAATAACATGATTGCATTTTTGAGGTTTCTAAAATCCATTCTGCTGCTGCGCCCCTCCCCTCAGAACTAACAAAGCTCCATGCTGGTACTTCTGTCTGTTTCTTTGCCATCTACTGTAGACACTGGCTTTGGGTAACATATGATAAGATTACACTTTATTGTCAGATCGAGTCTGACATTTTTCACATCACAGCAGCTCCATTTGAAACATCAACAAGGACAAATATTTAAGACAAGATACAAGGGAGGGAACGGACATCTAACATCACAATCACTGAAGAGAAACATGTTCAAGACCCTCTATCGTACATTAGATCTGGGACCTAACTCTGTATTTACTGTAAGAATTGACTTGTGCGCAACAGTACTCCAGTCTGACCCTATTCAATCGTGGGACCCTATATCTCCGATTTGGTGGTAACAATACATATTCACTGTTCAGGAGATGGTTGGGTTCAGAGATGATAAGTTCCTCATACAACCCATCCTCAAAACCTTCAAACTCCAGTCGGCTGTCCCATCCTGAATTAAGTTATTTCTCACACTCATATCTGTCCTCTTCCTGTATGTTGTTCGCCTGCAGCGCCTTTTGTGCATTCAATAGATCCCTACACCAAGGACGAGCTGGAGAAGACGTCTCTGCCGGACTATATCAACACTTACAGTCTGAGAGGCCGGAAGAGCAGACACACCAACCCCCTGCTCTACCTGTACCCAGACATCCCCAAAGACACCGCCTTTGGACACTACTTCACCAACACTGGTACTGTTACCATGGCTACTGTTTACTGTTTGAGAACAAAATGTCTTTATTCACCAAGAACACTAACCATTAACCAGTCTTTAAACACTGCCAGAGCCAATACCTTCTTCCTGTTGGTGTTTACTTCCTGTCTGTCTTCTTCTGCTGTTCCCTTTAGTGTTCACTTCCGGTCTGTCTTCTTCTGCTGTTCCCTTTAGTGTTTATTTCCTGTCTGTCTTCTTCTGGGCTGAAGTCAAATAGTCCATTTAGCTTAGGAACCTTCCTAACGGAGTGAAATGACCCGGAAGTCCCTCAGTGGCAGCCATGATAAGTGCCGTTCGAATTCTCTAGATGAAACTTCCTTTATAACCTCCTTTAGCTTAGGAACCACTGGACCTCCCTTGACGAAAGGAGAGGAGAAAATGCTGCCCCACAATGCCTTGCAGCCGCAGCATTTGCCGTCACAAAACAGTCGGCTGTTCACGGAAACAACTGATTATGACCGAGAAATGATATCATGAAAGTTACGGTGCTTATTAAGCATTTTAAAACGTATGTGGTAAGTTGCCAAAGTGCTTTGTTTTGAACGTTCATCAGTATTATAATCAAAGAGAGAGATATGAACGTTAGTTTTTACTGAAATGATCAAATAAAGTCAACATTTCACAGTCTTTACTGAGCTGTGTGGGGTTTGTTCAACTTTTAAAAGATGTTTGAATGGTGATATACACAGTAGTCCCTCGTTCTTATTAAACATCCATGTTGTAGTCCGCTGTATAGAAAACTGTAGTTTCCATAGTTTCCCCACAGCAGCAGCAGACGCACATTTATGACGTCCGCTGGCGCATCATAAACACGTCGGATAGTGAAAGTGCAGTCGGATTCTCTAAAGTACTGCAGTCTCTTCTCCTAAGTCCTTTTTAATTCTCCTATCCACTATCCCTTAACCCCGTGACGTTTCACTCAGAGATCAAGGAATAGACGATAGGGTTAGCCGTTAGGAGCTGATTTTTGGACTATTCGACTGCAACCCTGCTGTTCCCTTTAGTGTTTACTTCCTGTCTGTCTTCTTCTGCTGTTCCCTTTAGTGTTTACTTCCTATCTGTCTTCTTCTGCTGTACCCTTTAGTGTTTACTTCCTGTCTGTCTTCTTCTGCTGTTCCCTTTAGTGTTTACTTCCTATCTGTCTTCTTCTGCTGTTCCCTTTAGTGTTTACTTCCTATCTGTCTTCTTCTGCTGTACCCTTTAGTGTTTACTTCCTGTCTGTCTTCTTCTGCTGTTCCCTTTAGTGTTTACTTCCTGTCTGTCTTCTTCTGCTGTTCCCTTTAGTGTTTACTTCCTATCTGTCTTCTTCTGCTGTTCCCTTTAGTGTGTACTTCCTGTCTGTCTTCTGCTGTTCCCTTTAGTGTTTACTTCCTGTCTATCTTCATGTCCTGTTTTTTTCCCCTTTGTTTTCTTCTTTTCTGGGGAAAAAATATTATTTTATATATATTATATAAATGTATTTTTCTTAGCAAGGATCTGCTTAGCTTAGCAGCAGTCTGCTATCACAAAAGAGAAGACCACTGAATATCCAAATTAACCAATCCGAATCGAGTATTCAATTTAGCCGTGTACATAATAGCCATTGGTTAGTTACAACGCTGTGCAACAGTTGAAAAAAGTAAAGCTTCTAACACTGTGCCCCTTGCAAAATGATGGATTATTACTCTCAAATTCTGAGGGTGATACATATTCTTTATTGAACATGAGACCTGTAATGACCTCTGATCACATGTGTTCATGCAGCAGAGCAAATGCTGGGCGAACATGGGTACGTTCCCAGAAAAAGGCGGGATTTCTCAGAGTAAGTAAGACAACCATTTCTATTTTATTTTTAAAATCAGGATTGTATGGAGCCACTCTGGGGTCACATTTTAAGAAAAATGTGTAAACCGTGCGGTCAGATTCACAGATAGTCTCTGGGTCTTGTACACTCTTTAACTGCTGCCTTATCGCTCTGTAGCCTTATACTTGTAAATGGAACTTATGATGAGTAAACTGGAACAGTGAACATTTATGATAACCTAACGGTGCTATTTCTCTGTGTCGATTCAACACTATACTGACATATTTTTACAGGGATCACTTTCTGTTTTAATGCTTAAAATACATACATTAGTTTACAATATTCAAATGTGTACTGCTTTTAAAAAAGATTGTGTTATTTGTATTTTGTACATAAATAAAGGATTTAGCCTTGCTCCATCAATGAGAAGATTAGATGCCAAAATATGCAAAAAGCTTTATAAAAATATAAACAATATCATTTTTTTATGGATGTATGTCCTAAACTAAAATGTCGAAGTGTCTTAGAAAATAATTTGATTTATTTTACAGTAACCCTACACCACCTCCGTCTCCACCTAGGGAGCCCAATACGGACATGGACATGGACGTAGAAACAAAAGTAGGTTTAAAAGTTTAAAACTACATCATCATGCATTGGTTGATTCATCGTTACTGTTATTTTTTAAATATATTTACTGTTATGTCTCTTTTTTCCATTATTATTACCTTTTTTAAATGTGTGTAGACAGCAAAAAAAAAATCAAGAGACCACTGCAGCATTATTAGTTTCTATGGTATTAATATTTATAGGTATGCGTTTTAGTAAAATGTATCTTTTTTTATTTTATTCTATAAAATACTGACAACATTTCTCTCTGTTGGAATTCAGCAGACACTGGAATGGAATGGCTGACTTACATGTAGAGATTGAGATTAACGAAAACGAGTGGTCTCTTAATTTTTTTTCTGAGCCGTATTTGTGTCTATGTATGCGTCTGTGTGTATAAGTGGTTGTAAGGGTCTGTATGTACAGTGGGGCAAAAAAGTATTTAGTCAGCCACCAATTGTGCAAGTTCTCCCACTTAAAAAGATGAGAGAGGCCTGCAATTTTCATCCTAGGTACACTTCAACTATGAGAGAAAGAATCCAGGAAATCACATTGTAGGATTTTTAATGAATTAATTGGTAAATTCCTCGGTAAAATAAGTATTTGGTCACCTACAAACAAACAAGATTTCTGGCTCTCACAGACCTGTAACTTCTTTAAGAGCCTCCTCTGTCCTCCACTTGTTAACTGTATTAATGGCACGTGTTTGAACTCGTTATCAGTATAAAAGACACCTGTCCACAACCTCAAACAGTCACACTCCAAACTCCACTATGGCCAAGACCAAAGAGCTGTCAAAGGACACCAGAAACAAAATTGTAGACCTGCACCAGGCTGGGAAGACTGAGTCTGCAATAGGTAAGCAGCTTGGTGTGAAGAAATCAACTGTGGGAGCAATTATTAGAAAATGGAAGACATAGAAGACCACTGATAATCTCCCTCGATCTGGGGCTCCACGCAAGATCTCACCCCGTGGGGTCAAAATGATCACAATGAACGGTGAGCAAAAATCCCAGAACCACACGGGGGGACCTAGTCAATGACCTGCAGAGAGCTGGGACCAAAGTAACAAAGGCTACCATCAGTAACACACTACGCCACCAGGGACTCAAATCCTGCAGTGCCAGACGTGTCCCCCTGCTTAAGCCAGTACATGTCCAGGCCCGTCTGAAGTTTGCTAGAGAGCATTTAGATGATCCAGAAGAGGATGTTCATATGACAAGAGAATGTCATATGGTCAGATGAAACCAAAATAGAACTTGTTGGTAGAAACTCAACTAGACGTGTTTGGAGGAGAAAGAATGCTGAGTTGCATCCAAAGACCACCATACCTACTGTGAAACATGGAGGTGGAAACATCATGCTTTGGGGCTGTTTTTCTGCAAAGGGACCAGGACGACTGATCCGTGTAAAGGAAAGAATTAATGGGGCCATGTATCGTGAGATTTTGAGTGACAACCTCCTTCCATCAGCAAGGGCATTGGAGATGAAACGTGGCTGGGTCTTTCAGCATGACAATGATCCCAAAACACACCGCCCGGGCAACGAAGGAGTGGCTTCGTAAGAAGCATTTCAAGGTCCTGGAGTGGCCTAGCCAGTCTCCAGATCTCAACCCCATAGAAAATGTTTGGAGGGAGTTGAAAGTCTGTGTTGCCCAGCGACAGCCCCAAAACATCACTGCTCTAGAGGAGATCTGCATGGAGGAATGGGCCAAAATACCAGCAACAGTGTGTGAAAACCTTGTGAAGACTTACAGAAAACGTTTGACCTCTGTCATTGCCAACAAAGGGTATATAACAAAGTATTGAGATGAACTTTTGTTATTGACCAAATACTTATTTTCCACCATAATTTGCAAATAAATTATTTAAAAATCAGACAGTGATTTTCTGGATTTTTTTATTTTCTCATTTTGTCTCTCATAGTTGAAGTGTACCTAGGATGAAAATTACAGGCCTCTCATCTTTTTAAGTGGGAGAACTTGCACAATTGGTGGCTGACTAAATACTTTTTTGCCCCACTGTATGTACATACAGAACAAATTAAGAGACTACTCGTATATATACATATGTACTGTATATATTTATTTTTATATATTTGTATTCTCTTGGATGGTGAGGAACAGAATTTCGATCCCTTGTCTGTGTCATACAAATAGAGGAATTGACAATAAAGTTTACTTTGACTGATATGTTTGGCCTCTAGGGCAGTGGAACAAGCTGTTACCATAACATTGGCAGAGGATTGTCTAGTTACACGTCCAGCTATTTAGTTAGGAGTCATGTTTCTGGCCACACAATAGAGGCTTCTCAATACTCTAATTTCCCCCCCTCGACTCCTATCCTCGAGACTTAGTCCCGCCCATAGGAGATGCGAGCGGAGGACTCGAGGAGGGGGAGAGAGGAGGGGAAACAGCAGGCATTTAGAGAAATGAGAACTCCTCTCCTCTGAGCGGTCATTTTAAAGAGACGTCCATTAATGATGACAGGAGGCACAGCAGCCCTCTGTCTGATGGACAGATGTGTTCATGACGACTTATATATTTACTTTGATTCATTGACAGTGCGGTATAATGAGACAATAACAGGCTACAGATGCAGACATATACACACATATTTATATAAATATATACAATTTCAGAATCAAACAAGTATGAGAGCACTCTCATAATAACGTAACACAATCAGAGACTGGCTATATCCCCCCCTCTCTCTGGTCACTGAAATGGGGAATTGAAATTACGGGCCAAAAGTTGTATTTACAAGTATAAAAAGTAAGCAGAGGACACCAAACCAACTGAGACCCGTCTGTCCGCCGCATCTATGCACTGTACAACACACACACCTACACACTGTACCACACACACACACCTACACACTGTACCACACACACACCTACACACTGTACCACACACACCTACAGCTCCTAAAGCATAATCAGGCTACAGCCGTTGTGTATTTTATTATGTGACGCACTAAATGGTTTTAGAAAAATATCGACTCTTTGTTTATAGTTATCTACTAAACTACAGCATACAAATACAAATACAGAGAGTAATGTAGGCCAGTTATACTGAGTGATATATCAAACTCACTTACCCGCTCAACCCAAGATTTTTCTTGGGACCCATCAGGACAAAGCTCCGGACCTGGGGTGATAGGGCCTTCGCAGCAGCCTCCCCCACACTCTGGAACTCCCTCCCCAGCCACGTCAGATCCGCCAACACTCACATCATTCAAACAATCCCTCAAAACTCACCTTTTCACTCTTGCCTTCAACCCCTAATCAACTAACCCCTTGCCCTTATTCCTCCTAGCTTAGCACTTTCTACTTTTGTTGTTATTTTGTTTTACTTGCTTGTAAGCGCTTTGAGCACCAGGAAAAGCGCTTTATAAATGTAATGTATTATTATTATATATTTTACACACTGCTCTGCTTTCTACACGGACCTCACAGCTGTTCTCACTGTAAACATCGCGTCTCAATGAAAGCAGTTACTGAAATATTATTAATTCAGAGCTGTAATTGGCTGACATAAGTCCGGCCGTGCTTCACGCCTCCACCGTTCCCGGAAATGCATCCGCGGAGGAGCCATGGAGGAACCACCAGTGTCTCCTCGGCTATAGCTCTTCCAGCATGCTGAAATCTATTTCCGGGTCACTACCGGAGGACCGAGGAGTCGAGGAGGGGACATTTTAGTATTGAGAAGCCTCTACTGAGTAAATCTGTCTCTTTAGCCCAGGGGTGAGGAACCTCCGGGCTCCGGGCCGTATACGGACCGCATTTGGTACAGCCCTGGAGGTAATTTATAAACACACACAAAAAAGAAAAAAATTAAAGAAATCTAGACTAAAAATAATTACACAAGCAAGTGCCTGTTTTTCCTGGCCAAGAGCCGCGTTCACACCGCGTACTTTGCAGTACTTAGTGCCCCGGCACTAAGTACCAATCGCGTTCACACCAGAGTACTATTCCCTGAGGGAAGATTACGCAAATGAGCCGCTGACGTCACTTCGTCTGCTTTGGGTTTACTGGTAGGCTGCAAACAACTTCACGGCGTATACTGCCACCCGAAGTCCCCGGCCGGAAGTCCCCGGAGTTGGGGACTGGCTTCAGTAGAAGCCTTCCGAGTAAATCGCCAGAACGCCGACACCTCCTCATCACTCCACCGCTCCCAAGTTTTTGTTTGTGTTGCCATAAGTCAGTGGTTCTCAAAGTGGGGGGCGCAGAGGCATGACAGGGGGGGCGCGAGAGACCAGGAGGAAAAATGGTTATTAAAAAAAAAAAAAAAAGATTATAAAAAAAAAAAAAAAAAAATCATATTTTGAAATATTATTGATTCGAAAATAATATGATACAGTACTATTACGTCTGGGTCTCTGTGTTTCATGTGTGTGTGTGTGTGTGTGTGGCCATTTTGTGAGAGAGATAGCGTACCGGAGATCGTTGATGTTAGCTTCTGGTGCTAGCGAGCTATGCTAACGGATATAAGGAGTTTTTTTAACAACAAAGTGGAGGAGAGTCCTCTCCTGTCAGACTGAGAGTCTCAGTGAGCTAAAGGACTCTGTGTTATCTCAGTGGGTCTCAAACGTTTTGGTCACCATTAATGTAAACAATTATTTCCGAGGCACACGTTTATATGATCATTATAGTTATAAGAAAATAAGAGAATACATGAAAAACAGCTATGAAATACTATATGACAGTAAAACAAGAATAAAGTTTAAAAGAGTGATTTATAAAATGTCCATAAAGAAATAGTAAATCTGTTTACAATTCTGTTTCATCTGGGTGTTGAGAGATGTATCCATAGATCTCTTCATTTTGCTCTCAAAGTGCACCAGATTGATGCTTTCAACTTCAATATTTAAAAATCTTCCCGGGGATGTGAGGTCCACACACCACCTATAAAAATAGCACTTTACCCCTGCTTACACCTATATGCCGAGACTTGATATCGAGCCTTCATTGTAACAGTCGCGGGTACATAGTGTATGTGCGTGGGGAGTGTTGCAGTAGAAAATTCCACTGTAGCGACCGGTACATTAATGGGAAACCCTAAATGTTTGAGCACGCTCTATGAAAGGTCAAGCTACCCCACAGCACCCCCAAAATAAATCTCTGGCGCCGCCACTGAGCCTGACTATTTGTGTTGGGGGGGCCCGACTTTTTTTTTTCTCCAAAGGGGGGGCCTGACCGAAAAAGTTTGAGAACCACTGCCATAAGTTATTCTCTCTCCGTTGGTGCGCGGGGCTAATACTAATGCTAATAATGCTAATGCCACAAATACAATGGCGGCTTCACAAAACTTTTCAGAGTTTTACAGGGTGTGGTTTGCAATTCGCCCAGCCAATCAGAACTGGGGCACTTTTTCCCCCCAGGATAGTACCACCTCTCAGCAGGCACTAAAAATGGGGGTAAAAGTTCCCGGCACTAAGTACTCTTTTTGGTGTGAACGCAACATAAGGGGTACTAACGGAACTAAAGGGGAAAAGTACGGGGAAAAGTACTCCGGTGTGAACGCGGGTTAGGTCAGTGTCCTTGAACACAACACGAGCCTAACGTCGTCACGTGGTATATGTCTCGTCTGACAGGGGTGTAGTTCTGACGGAGAGCACAAGAACGCCACTCCGGCACTTCAGAAATTGCAGTACCCATAAGGAGCCGTACACATGCTGCAGTTTTAGCGTGGCTGTGTCTTTAGTTGAAACTTGCCCAGTGGCGATCTGTTCATCTGTCATACTGATCATACACTCAATAACTTTGTTGTTATTAGCATCTGGTTAGCTAGCTATGCTAACGAATATAAGAAGGTTTTTCTACAACCAGTGAGGTAGAGGCACATCTTTATATGATCATTATAGTTATACAAAAATAAGAGAATAAAGTAAACAGCTATAAAATACTATATGACAGTAAAAAAAAAATTGTTATTAATAAACAAGAATACAGTTTGAAAGGAGTGATTTGTGAAATATTCATAAAGAAAAATAAAATCTGATTACAGTTCTGTTTCATATGGGTGTTGAGAGATGTTTCCATAGATCTCTTAATGTTGCTCTCAAAGTGCACCAGATTGATGCTTTTAACTTCAACATTTAAAAAAATGCCCCCGGACCCCCCTAGAGGAGGTTAGGTCCTCCCCCCCACTTAAATCATGTTCACATGGATAGGAAAGTAAATACATTTGCACACATCTTGTGTCCATATCTTTCTGTTTGGTGGTCATGCCACAACCGTGCACGTGCGTGCATGCATGCACGAGTCATAGTAAGATATCTGGATTAAGAGGTTGCTTTTTCTTTGCACAGCATGAAAGAAAGGTGAAATGAATGGGCTGTGATTTTAGTATTTTTAAGCAGAGGTCAATAATGTGTATGGCCCTCGGAGGATGTTGAACAAATTGAAATGGCCCTTGAGAGGAAAAAGATTCCCCACCCCTGCTTTAGCTGCTCAATGCTCTACGTTCACCAGTACATTTTAATGATCTCGTTTGTATGAGAAAGTTGTTTCTCTCGCAGTTCATTTCAAACTCAATGTATTTGTTTCTTACAGCTGGAGTATCATGAACTGATTCAGGAACTCTTTTCTGGTTCATTCATATTTCCTGAATACTACGGCTCATCTTATGAAAAAACGGCATCAACTCCAACCAGCTTTGTCGATCCCCGTTGCTCCGTTTGAGTGTGCATCAGAAAGAATCAAGAATATTGTCTTATGTGTTTGTAATGATTCTCCAAAGATTCTGCTTAATGTATATATTGTGCTAAGCTACAAGTAATGTTAAGAATATAGGTGTGCTAGAGGTGGATCTTACAAAATGTGTGACGGATTTCTACTGCACCGTTTCAACATTTCTATGAAACTTGATTATCTATAATGACAACAAATGAGTAAAAATTAGTGCTGTTGTGTTTAAAATCACTTGTAAATGTACTTTTTTTTTCATATTAGGAAAAAGCTGTCATCATAAAGTGTGTGTATATATATACCTGGTTACCATTGACAGGTTCTTTCTTTCAGTCTTTATTTCGAACAGATTAAAAAATAACAAATGGGAAAAACAGAATACCGTATTGTTATAATACAGTATTTATCCACATTCATGGTAAGCACTTTGAATTGCCTTGTGTTGAAAAGTGCTATATAAATAAACTTGCCTTGCCTTGCCTAATATTTGTATATTCAACAAAAAAACAAAACATTTCTTCATATAATAATAAATCATGTGTCCGAAAGGGAGTAGGAGGAAGCAAATGCTTATTAATTCCCACCCCTTACTTGATCAATGATTGTCCTTTAAATCATTATGCAAGTTATTCCTACATACATTTACACATACATACAATCATGTCTCATCTTCAATCACCTTTCTTCATTCTCATATTTTTCCAAAAAAGTGTTTCTGTACATCCTTTTAAACTGAATGATGCTTGTGCTTTGTTTGAACTCCTGCTCCAAACCATTCCATAAAATCACCCCACAGATTGTTAAACTCATACTTCTCAGAGTTGTTCTGACCTTGAGTTTAAAATGTAGATTTCCTCTCAAATGATACCCACCCTCTCTGTCTACTAACAATGTTTTTAATTTCCTAGGAAGTAGATTATGTCTTGCTCTGTATATGATTTGTGCCGTTTTAAATTTAACCAGATCAATGAACTTCAATATGTGTGACTTCAAAAATAATATATTAGTGTGTTCAAGATATCCAACATTATTGATAACTCTTATAGCCCTTTTTTGTAATGTGCATAACGGCTGTAGGTTGGTTTTGTACGTGTTTCCCCAAATCTCCACACAGTAAATCATATAGGCAATATTAGTGTGTTATATAGAGTATGCAATGAATTGTAGCCCAGAATGTATCTGGCTTTTCCCAATATTGTGATAGTTTTAGCCAGTTTTGCTTTTACATGAGTGATATGAGGTTTCCATCTGATTTTGTGCTCTAAAACCACACCAAGGAACTTAATTTCATATACTCTTTCTATGTGTATGTTAATATCTAGTATTATTGTATCTGTGGATTTGTTTTATGTTTTCCAGATAACATAATCTTTGTTTTGCTTATATTTAATGATAATTTGTTTGTGTCAAACCAATGTTTTACTTTACTCATTTCTGCTGTTATCACTTCCATTAGCTGTTTCAAATTATCACCGTAACAAAAAATATTAGTGTCATCTGCAAATAAAATAAATTTCAATATATTTGATACTCTGCAAATGTCGTTGATGTATATTATGAATAGCTTTGGACCCAACACGGACCCCTGAGGTACTCCACAAGTTATGTTCATGTATTCTGATTTATGTTCACCAATTTCAACAAATTGTTGTCTGTTGCTTAAATAATCTCTCACCCAGTTTAATCCCACCCCTCTGATGCCATACCGTTCCAGTTTTATCAGTAAAATATTGTGATCTATGGTGTCAAATGCTTTTTGTAAGTCTATAAATATTCCCACTGCTTGATTTTTATTGTTATAATAGTCCGCCTACTGTATTGTTTTCCATAATGTTTGTGAATATGTTGTCTATTAATGTAGCAGAATGAGAAGTGATTCTACTAGGTCTGGCAATTTTAGGATACAAACACATACTGTACAATGTATTGATGAAGTGTTCTGTCATTTTATGCTTATTTGGATTCAACAGGTCAATATTGTAATCCCCACAGATAAACATCATTTTTTGTAATGATTAGCAATGTCATTGTGAGAAAGTTAGCATGATGGTGTTAGCATTCAGATCAAGGCCCCCTGAGGGTGAGGGTATGCCACATTCACATGATGACAAGGAAATAGGATATTATTAGGGCCCGAGCACGGAGCGCTAGGACACAACGGCGTCCTAGCACGAAGTGCGAGGAACCTATTGTTATTGGTGGAATTATTATTTTTCTGCTGGCGTTTCCTGTTTTTGAGGCTATTAGGACGCTGACAAAGTTGTATAATTTTGCACGGACGCCAGGACTGGTGAAAAATACAATATTCTGGAGTCAATGGGTTAAATATTCCAACGTGCTCGCTAGCGCCACCTATGAAAAACCCATTTCGGAATAAATGTACAAAGTCGCACCGTAACTCCAAATGACCTGAAATTTTGCACACATATCCGGGTGGACCTGCTCTACAAATAATCCTATTGGAACCCTAAGCTCCGCCTACATTTAAATTAGCATAATGTTCAAAACAGTTAAATATTCACTTAAATTTCAATTTTCAGTTTTTCAACACCAAACTTCGTATACAGCATCGGTGGCGGGTCAGACACATTACCGTAGAAAATGAGCATGTTAGGACGATAAATATTGCCGCCGTCAATCAAAACGTACACGCAATAAGGCGGGGCTTAGAAATAAATGCTCATAAATCATCAACAATGTATCCAAACATCACACATTTTGGTAGATAGGTTCAATCTGTGTTGGGGAATAGGCACACCAAATAATTTATATTTTGGACTATAGGGGGCGCCACAAACACCACCAATTTATAACTCAAGAACAGATGGACGAATCTTTTTATTTATTTTGTACACATACTCTGGGGGTGACTACGAACTGAGATATAAAGTGTCGCAACAAATCCAGAATGTTGGCGTGGCCTATACTTTTTTTTTTAAAATTGCGATAGCATAAAATGAGCTTCGGATGCAAAACTTGGAACACACGTCAGAGCCCACAACCTTTTCGAGAATGTAAAAAAAAAACGTAACCTTTCAAAAAAACTGCTCACTAGCGCCCCCTATTGTGTGGTAGTCACATATAGTTTCTCAGAACTTCGCTTGTATTATTTATTTGGAAGACAATAAACCTAATTTAACGTACTGTCCTTCATGTCTTCAATATTGTATGGGATATAGTAAATAAAGGTAGACGGGTGATGAAGGTGACATTGCGTTTGCTTGATTGTTAGATGGCTACATTGTTCTGTGTGGGTTTCATAATGTAGAAGGAAACGTTTTGCACAAAGTAATGTTGTGCACGGAACTAAAGTGTTTTTTCCAAAGTCTGAAGATTAACCCTGAATATCAGCATTTTAAATAAAGATATATCTGTGCGCTTCATAGGTATAAGGCATTAAAATATACATGCCATTTACGGTCTTAATTGCTCATGTCAAACCATTTGCAGAGTTTCACTTAAAAACAAAAGTGATTGTATTAGAAGACCTGTGTTCATTTTCTGAACCTTTGCTCTGTCCTCGTGATTGAATGATCCAAGAGGTAAGGACATTTGTCTCCAATTTGGGATTATGCAGAAAGACAATTCAGGAAAACCAAGTTTGAAATCAACGGTGCACAGGTTTATTTTATTTCACCTCTTTTCTCTAAAGTGAGAAGTGGAGCTCACTAAAAACAAACAAAATTAAATCAGGTATGTGTGCACATCATTTCAAAAACACAAGTTAACAGACAACCACGTTTTGCCAAAAAAACCCACTAAAAAACAAAGTTCATTAGATGTAATCGTGCTCTCTCAGGTGTGGTGCCATTTGGACAGGAGCAGAGAGTTGTGCAGCAATCCTGTTCCTTAGGTGGTGTCCAGGACCTTCCTGTCCACATGCTGCGGCAGGGGGAGGACTCTGGTCCCCATCTTCAGGGGGGAAGGCTTCAGCATCCTCAAGGACATCGTTCATGTCTATGCACAGATTGTGCAGAAATGCACAACATGCAATGATGTCAGGGGCAAAGCTTGGACTGACCTCCAGCGCTTTGAAAAGGGTGGCCCTCCAGCGAGCCTTCATCCTTCCAAATGCTCTTTCCACCACAGACCGAGCCCTGGCATGATGCCTGTTGAATCTGGCCTGCACCTGGCCACGAGGGACCTTGTAGGGTGTGAGTAATCCCACTGGTTTTTTCCAGGCAGGGATAACCACCATCCCCAAGGAGGAACCAACCAGCTGGGGGAAACAGTGACTGGCAGAAGATGGGGCTGTTTCGCAGTACTCTGGCATCATGAACGGAGCCTGGATAGCCGATGAAGACATCCAGGAATCTCCCAGTTGAGTCACAGATGGCCTGCATCTGGATGGAAGGAAACAGCTTGTAATTGATGTACTCCTTGTGGTACTCGTTTCCTGGAGGTTTGATGCGAATATGGCATCCATCAATCGCACCAGCAGCACGGTGAAATGCAGGACTCTTTGCAAGCTGACCGAAGCCATCTGCAATCTCTGGCAGCTCATCTGCAGTTGGCAGGGAAATTAGGGTCTTCAGGTTGGCCTTTATCTTCCCGGTGACGTGTTTGATGATCCTGTGGACCGTCGATTTGGGAATCCCGAATGCTGAACCAACCACAGAGAGCGATAGTCCATGGGCCAAGCTGTAGAGGAGAACAAGCACCTCGATGTCTTGTCCCCATCCGTGGTCCTTTGGGGAGGAAAGCATCTGCACTAAATACACCACACTAGATCGCTTAACTCTAAAGTCCTTCTTTAGACAGGCTTCAGGGTTGGCATACACGGCGAGAATTGGGGCAGTAGCATTGAGCTGCATGTAAAGACCCTTGCCCCCCTGTAAAAGACAAACACAGGACACAGTATTGTTCAATAACTATACTCCAACACACACACACACACAGCTCTGTAAACAATTCTGAGACCAAGTCAAATTAACCTTTCCTTTTTTATTCTATAAACTACTGACAACATTTCTCTGTGTTGGAATTCTACAGACACTATACAGATATACACGTATAGCTTATAAGGAAAGAATAAATTAATGTATATCACAATATATCTAAATATCTATTTGTATTACACATACAAAGTTCATAGGCTACTATATAATAAATAAAGTGAAGATAATTGTTGTATTAGCAATATTGAAATGTTTACCTGCCACTGGCACATCGCTAAAATGCGCCTCAACCTTCTGCGCCTTCTGTTGGATCTTGCCATTGCACCCGCTAATAGGTGATGGATAGCAACGCAGGTCAATGCAGCCGACAGATGTGGGTTGGACACCATGACGTCCGTTTCCGTTTCCTGCGGAGAGAGGGGAGGCCGTCCCAAAGCTTGCCGCTGTATTTATACCCTTAACCCTTAATGGAGGGAACTTCATTCAGCTGTGAGTGTGCCTACAGACGGAGTTCACTCCGTCACGGAGGGGGAGGGTCGAGGGAGTGGTTTGGGATTGGGCCTTAATTGCGGAGCACATTTTTGAAAAATCACTCGTGGAGGTCGTAAGCTAACAGCTAATACACCATTTTTGACGATTTACATGTCGCAAATTACTCCAAACTACTTGGATATAGTTATTCCGATATTCACGAAACGCTGTATACACATTGCTATTATGATTGCACACATATTTCAAATTGCCTTCCATTAGCCCCGCCCCCCAGAAAGTCGGCCATTTTCAAAAATGTGCGTTTTTCAGCCATTTTAAGCACATTCTTGTGAACTCCTCCTAGGGGAATGATCGGAAAAATTCCAATGCAGGACAGGTTCAGCCCCTGGCCAATGTTATGAAGAATTGCGGATTACATTTTTGATAAATCAATCGTGGAGGTTGTAAGCTAACAGCTAATACACCATTTTTGACGATTTACATGTCGCAAATTACTCCATCCGAGAAAGTTGACTATTTTGAAAGATTTGCGTTTTGAATGCATTTTAAGCATATCTTTGCTAACTCTTCCTGGGGAAATGATCGGAAAAATTCCAATCCAGGACAAATTCAGCCCCTATCCAATATGATGCTAAATTGCGAAGAAATGTTTTGAGAGCTCAATCGTGGAGGTCACAAGCTAACAGCGAATACACCATTTTTGACGATTTACATGTCGCAAATTACTCCAAACTACTCGCATATAGTTTTTCCGATATTCAAGAAACGCTGTATGCACATTGCTATTATGATTGCGGACATATTTCAAATTTGCTTTTATCAGCCCCGCCCTCCAGAAAGTGGGTCATTTCACAAAATGTGCGTTTCTCATGCATTTTAAGGACATTTCTGCGAACTCAGAGGAATGATCGGAAAAATTCCAATCCAGGACAACTTCAGCGCATATCCAATGTCATGCTACATTGAGAAGGAATAGTCCTTCGCTCAAACGGGGAGCTCGTAGGCTAACGGAGAATGTACCATTTTTGACCAATGTCAGATAAGCTACTGAGACCTGCCTGTTTGCCTGACACACACACACACACACACACACACACACACACACACACACACACACACACACACACACACACACACACACACACACACACACACACACACACACACACACACACACACACACACACACACACACACACACACACACACACACACACACACACACACACACACACACACACACACACACACACACACACAACGCCCTTGCTGGCGGCATATTCATTAGGCTACAACAGACACCTATACACTCCCTAACCCTACTCTTTATTTGTAGATATCTCCTAAAGCCTACAAATAAAGTTCGAAATGTAGGCCTGTTACATTTATTATTGAGCGATATATATTATACACACTGTTCTGCTTTCTGCACTGACCTCAGCAGCTGTTCTCACTGTAACATCACCTAACATCCAGGGGACATGTGATTAGTGAGTAAACAAACGGTAAAGGGCAGAAATTCTGATGCACATTTGATCATCTCAAATAACTTATAATCACAACGGGAACAGTTTGCAGAGTTGTGCTTCGTTGACAGAAGTCCAGCCATGCGTCACACCACTTTTAAACATCACTGTTGGCTGAAATCGTCTCAGGAGAATACTTCAGTGTACCCTCGGTTACGGCTCCTCCAGACAGCCTCCTCCATAATCGATCCTCGACTAACCTTTACAGAAATTTGTTTTCCTTCGAGACGGCGCGCCGACATCCGTTTCCGGGTCGCTGCCGGAGGACCTGGGAGTCTGGGACGCGAAAATTATAGAAATGAGAAACGGCTAATTTCCCAGGTCTCGCGTGCGTCTGCTTGACGCCGGGACGACCGGCTGCCCTCCCCGACAGGCGCACGGACGCGAGGGCCCGCTCATCACTGCGCGCACAAGTGCGACCGCAGTTTTAATTATTTTTGTAGTTCCCCTCATTTAAGTTAAAGTTTGTCATATTGACAAGAATGTGTTATTGACACTTCTGGGGGGTCCGTACTGTCTAATATATGTTTTCAATCTGTACTTTGTATCTTATCCTTTGTTCACCTATTTCCAAATTTGAACAAAAATCAGTATTTAAGGAGGCAAGCAAATGTTGCAGCAATGTGAGCTATATATATTCAAATTTGAGTCTTAGGAAATATACCACTGTGGGAGGACCATGAAAAAACACAAGGAATGTTGCAGTCTGAATGAACCCTGTACGGACACAGTGTTTGTTTGGTTCAGGTCATAGTATACATTGTTTATATGTATAAGAAGATAAATGTGATGCATTCTTACAGCAGTTATAGACTTTGGTTTGGATTAAATCTGTGTTGAAGAGCAACTCTGAAATAACTTTGTAGTGCATAGTTAACGTCAGAATACGAATCTTAAAATTACTGTTCTGTAGTTATTGTAGCTAAAACGGCGCTTTTGAGAGATTTTAAATCTCAGATCTGCTCAACTGAACCTGTTACACAGGTCTCAGTGGGTCACGCGTCTCAACCCTGCATTACAATAGGCAGGAACACTCTGCTGTCCCCCATCAGCTGTAGAGTTAACTAATTAGAGAGGCGTGGCCCCACAGCTGTGAGAACTCAGCAATCAGGCGTCCATTTTTAGGTAGCTCTTTCCTGGAGCGTCAGACAGACGAAGACATTGGAGTCTACTCTGATTGAGCTAAGTATCGCTGGTGTTTTATTTTCTTTGGTTTTTTAGCCCCTCAGGCTATAATCATGTGTATTTTCTCCGTTCATGTGTCTTCTCGCAATTATCACTGGCCCCGTGTATCTCCTAATCAATATAACCGCCCTGCTCTCGTCTATCCCACATGCTCCACTGAGATCCAACATCTAGTTTCAGGTGGCCTGTGGAACTGCCAGTCAGCTGTTCCTAAGGCTGACTTCATCTCTGGCTACGCTTCCCTGCAGTCTCTAGATTTCCTTGCTCTCACTGAGACCTGGATTACTCCATCCAACACATCCACCCCAGCAGCTCTCTCCACAGCATATTCCTTCTCCCATACACCCGACCCACTGGCAGAGGAGGTGGCACTGGTCTCCTGCTCTCCCAAATGGAACTTTTCCCTCTACAAGCTACCTCACTTCACTCCTTCCACCTTTGAATTCCATGCCGTCACAGTAACCCATCCTATACAATTAACCATTGTTGTTCTCTACCGTCCACCAGGCGCCTTGGGGGAATTCTTGGAGGAATTAGATCATCTCCTCTCACACATCCCTGAAACTGGCCCTCCCGCTGTACTTCTCTGAGACTTCAACCTCCAGACAGGGAAGATAGACAAACTAACATCTCTGTTAACCACCTTTGCTTTCTCACTGTCTCCATCCCCACCAACTCATAAAGCTGGCAATGTCCTTGATCTCATATTCTCAAGGAACTGCTCTACTTCTAACCTCTCTGTAAACCCGCTCCACACATCCGATCACTTCTTCATTTCATTCTCTCTACCCCTTTCCAAACATAAACTAATCTCTTCTTATCCTGCACCTGTCCGCCGTAACCTTCGTTCCCTCTCCCCCTCTACCTTTGCCTCATCGGTGCTCTCAGCCCTCCCTTCCTCTGACTCGTTCCAACTTCTGCTGCAGAAACTCTCCTCTCTACTCTCTCATCCTCTCTGTCCTCTCACATCTCGGCAGGCTCGTCAGTCCCATCCTGCTCCCTGGCTAAATGATGCACTGCGTGCTAACAGAACCATCCTTCGGGCAGCAGAGCGGAAACATTGGAAATCCAAACACCATGACGACCTCCTAACCTATCAGGCTCTCCTCTCCTCTTTCTCTGCTTCGATCTCTCAGGCAAAAAGCACTTTCTTTCAAGATAAGATCCAATCCCAAAAAACTATTTTCAATCTTTTCCACCCTCTTGGACCCCCCAAAGCCCCTTCCCCCTCCTCCCTTCTGTCAAGCGACTTTGTTAACCACTTTGAAAAAAAGGTTGATGATATTCACTCTTCTTTTTCTGACTCACCTTTACTCACCGCTGGGTCACCAGACCCTCCTTCCACCCACACACTAACCTCCTTTTCCCCTCTCTCTCCAAGTGAGGTTCTTACCCTCATTACCTCTGCCCGCCCTACCACCTGTCCTCTGGACCCTATCCCTTCAAACCTCCTTCAGACTATCGCTCCTGATATTCTACCGTTTCTCACCCATTTCATCAATACTTCTCTAACTTCTGGTCACTTTCCAAACAGTCTCAAGGAGGCAAGAGTAAACCCTTTCCTAAAGAAACCCACTCTCAACCCGTCTGTTATAAACTACAGGCCTCCCGTTCCTGTCTAAAACACTTGAACGCGCTATCTTTAAACAACTCTCCTGTTATCTCCATCAGAACAACCTTCTGGATCCGCACCAGTCTGGTTTCAAGGCAGGTCACTCCACAGAAACTGCCCTCCTTGCTGTCAATGAGGAACTGCACACTGCTAAAGCAGCCTCCCTCTCCTCTGTCATCATCCTTTTGGACCTGTCTGCTGCATTCAACACAGTGAATCATCAGATCCTCCTTCGCACTCTCCAAGAACTTGGAGTTTCAGACTCTGCACTTTCCCTCCTCACCTCATACCTCAAAGACCGTACCTACAGGGTAACTTGGAGAGGGTCCGAGTCCGACTCTTGTCAATTAACTACAGGGGTCCCTCAGGGCTCTGTTCTTGGTCCCCTCCTCTTCTCCTTGTACACAAACTCGCTCGGATCAGTCATTAGCCCGCATGGTTTTTCATACCACTGCTACGCTGATGACACCCAATTAATTCTGTCCTTTCCCCGCTCAGAGACAGAGGTCGTCGCACGCATCTCTGCTTGTCTAGCTGACATCTCTCAGTGGATGTCTGCTCATCACCTCAAGCTCAACCTTGACAAGACTGAACTGCTTTTCCTTCCTGGAAAAGATTGTCCCACTCTTGACCTAACAATCAACATCGACACCTCTGTTGTTTCCCCGACTCAGACTGCAAGGAATCTGGGTGTGACCCTAGATAACAAACTGTCCTTCACTGCAAACATCGCTGCTACAACCCGCTGCTGCAGATACACGCTTTACAACATCAGGAGGATGCGTCCCCAGCTGACCCAGAAAACAATGCAGGTTCTGGTCCAGGCTCTCGTCATGTCACGCCTAGACTACTGGCTGGTCTACCTGCATGTGCCATCCGACCTCTGCAGCTCATCCAGAATGCAGCGGCTCGTCTGGTCTTCAACCTTCCTAAATGTTCCCACACCATGCCGTGTTCTGATGTTCTCACTTCACTGGCTTCCGGTAACTGCTAGAATCCACTTTTACATTACATTACATTACATTGCATTTAGCTGACGCTTTTGTCCAAAGCGACTTACAATAAGTACATTCGACCAGGAAGACACAACCTTGAAGAAAACAGAATCATATAAGTATATCAGGTTTCATAGAGCCAAACATTTCAAGTGCTACTCAACTGGCTTTAGGTAATCCAGTCCTTTATTGGTATACAAGTGCTTCGTTAATCGTTCTAACGCTCGAAGTGGAGTCGAAATAGATGAGTTTTCAGTTTGCGCCGGAAGATGTGCAAGCTATCTGCCGTCCTGATGTCAATGGGGAGCTCATTCCACCATCTTGGAGCCAGGATAGCAAACCCACGTGTTTTCGCCGATGGGAACTTGGGTGCCCCTCGCAGCGAGGGCGCAACGAGTCGTTTGGCTGATGCAGAGCGTAGTGCACGCGCTGGGGTGTACGGTTTAACCATGTCCTGGATGTAGGAAGGGCCAGATCCATTCGCAGCACGGTAAGCAAGTACCAGTGTCTTGAAGTGGATTCTAGCAGTTACCGGAAGCCAGTGAAGGGAGCGGAGGAGCGGAGTGGTGTGGGAGAATTTAGGAAGGTTGAAAACCAGACGAGCCGCTGCATTCTGGATGAGCTGCAGAGGTCGGATGGCACATGCAGGTAGACCAGCCAGGAGGGAGTTGCAGTAGTCTAGGCGTGAGATGACGAGAGCCTGGACCAGAACCTGAGTCGCTTTCTGAGTCAGCTGGGGACGTATCTTCCTGATGTTGTAAAGCGTGTATCTGCAGCAACGGGTTGTAGCAGCGATGTTTGCAGTGAAGGACAGGTTGTTATCTAGGGTCACACCCAGATTCCTTGCAGTCTGAGTCGGGGAAACAACTGAGGTGCCGATGTTGATTGTCAGGTCAAGAGTTGGACAATCTTTTCCCGGGAGGAAGAGCAGCTCAGTCTTGTCAAGGTTGAGCTTGAGGTGATAAGCAGACATCCACTGAGAGATGTCAGCTAGACAAGCAGAGATGCGTGCGACGACCTGGGTCTCTGAGCGGGGAAAGGACAGAATTAATTGGGTGTCGTCAGCGTAGCAGTGGTAAGAAAAACCATGCGGGCTAATGACTGATCCGAGCGAGTTTGTGTACAAGGAGAAGAGGAGGGGACCAAGAACAGAGCCCTGAGGGACCCCCGTAGTTAATTGACAAGGGTCGGACTCAGACCCTCTCCAAGTCACCCTGTAGGTACGGTCTTTCAGGTATGAGGTGAGGAGGGAAAGTGCAGAGCCTGAAACTCCAAGTTTTTGGAGAGTGCGAAGGAGGATCTGATAATTCACCGTGTCGAATGCAGCAGACAGGTCCAACAGGATGATGACAGAGGAGAGGGATGCAGTTTTGGCAGTGTGCAGTTCCTCCGTGACAGCAATGAGAGCAGTTTCTGTGGAGTGACCTGCCTTGAAACCAGACTGGTGCGGATCCAGAAGGTTGTTCTGATTGAGATAACAGGAGAGTTGTTTAAAGACAGCGCGTTCAAGTGATTTAGACAGGAACGGGAGGAGAGAGACAGGCCTGTAGTTTATAACATCAGACGGGTTGAGAGTGGGTTTCTTTAGGAGAGGGTTTACTCTTGCCTCCTTGAGACTGTTTGGAAAGTGACCAGAAGTTAGAGAAGTGTTGATGAAATGGGTGAGAAACGGTAGAATATCAGGAGCGATAGTCTGAAGGAGGTTTGAAGGGATAGGGTCCAGAGGACAGGTGGTAGGGCGGGCAGAGGTAATGAGGGTAAGAACCTCACTTGGAGAGAGAGGGGAAAAGGAGGTTAGTGTGTTGGTGGAAGGAAGGTCTGGTGACCCAGCGGTGAGTAAAGGTGAGTCAGAAAAAGAAGAGCGAATATCATTAACCTTTTTTTCAAAGTGGGTAACAAAGTCGCTTGACAGAAGTGAGGAGGGGGGAGGAGCTTTTGGAGGGTCCAAGAGGGTGGAGAAGATGGAAAATAGTTTTTTAGGATTGGAATAGGAAGATTGGATCATATCTTGAAAGAAAGTGCTTTTTGCCTGAGAGATCGAAGCAGAGAAAGAGGAGAGGAGAGCTCGATAGGTTAGGAGGTCGTCACGGTGTTTGGATTTCCACCATTTCCGCTCTGCTGCCCTAAGGACGGTTCTATTAGCACGCAGTGCATCATTTAGCCAGGGAGCCGGAGGGGACTGACGAGCCTGCCGAGATGTCAGAGGACAGAGCGAGTCCAGAGTGGATGAGAGAGTAGAGAGGAGAGTTTCTGCAGCAGAGTTTGGAGGCAGTAGTTGGAACGAATCAGAGGAAGGGAGGGCTGAGAGCACCGACGAGGCAAAGGTAGAGGGAGAGAGGGAGCGAAGGTTACGGCGGACAAGTGTAGGATGGGAAGAGATTAGTTTGTTATGTTTGGAAAGGGATAGAGAGAATGAAATGAAGAAGTGATCGGATGTGTGGAGCGGGTTTACAGAGAGGTTAGAAGTAGCGCAGTTCCTTGAGAATATGAGATCAAGGACATTGCCAGCTTTATGAGTCGGTGGGGACGGAGAGAGTGAGAAAGCAAAGGCGGTTAACAGAGATGTTAGTTCGTCTATCTTCCCCATCTGGAGGTTGAAGTCTCCGAGAAGTACAGCGGGAGGGCCAGTTTCAGGGATGTGTGAGAGGAGATGATCTAATTCCTCCAAGAAGTCCCCCAAGGCGCCTGGTGGACGGTAGAGAACAACAATGGTTAACTGTATAGGATGGGTTACTGTGACGGCATGGAACTCAAAGGTGGAAGGAGTAAAGTTAGGTAGCTTGAAGAGGGAAAAGCTCCATTTGGGAGAGAGCAGGAGACCAGTGCCACCTCCTCTGCCAGTGGGTCTGGGTGTATGGGAGAAGGAATATGCAGTGGAGAGAGCTGCTGGGGTGGATGTGTTGGATGGAGTAATCCAGGTCTCAGTGAGAGCAAGGAAATCCAGAGACTGCAGGGAAGCGTAGCCAGAGATGAAGTCAGCCTTAGGAACAGCTGACTGGCAGTTCCACAGGCCACCTGAAACTAGATGTTGGATCTCAGTGGAGCACGTGGGATAGACGAGAGCAGGCCGGTTATATTGATTACGAGATACACGGGGCCAGTGATAATTGCGAGAAGACACATGAACAGGAATGGAGAAAATACACATGATTATAGCATGAGGGGCTAAACAACAAAAGTAAAAATTAAAAACGCCAACGATACTTAGCTCAATCAAAGTAGGATTTGCCTCCTCTTTGCCTCCCTCGTGACTCCTGTAGGACTCTAATGTCTTTGTCAGTCTTACTCCTGTAGGACTCTAATGTCTTTGTCAGTCTTAGCCTGTCTGCCGCTGAAGCTGACGCTCCAGGAAAGAGCTACCCGAAATGGACGCCTGATTGCTCAGTTCTCACAGCTGAAGTTAATTAGTTAACTATCTACAGCTGATGGGCGACAATAGACTGGCCCTGCCTATGTTAATAATGCAGGCTTGAGTGCTGAGAGCTGTAAAGCAGGTTTCGCCTGAGCAGATCTGAGATTTAAAATCTCTCAAAAGCGATTTAGCCGTTTTAGCTACAGTAACAATTATACAGAGTCGAATAAATGAAACCGAGAAGTCTAATTAAACAAGAATATAACTTACAGTGGTTGCTGCGTCAATAGGTAATGTTGTCACCGGGTCCAGATGCACACTGAGTTCATCAGTTTCTAAATGCGGTATTTAAATGCTTTTTGAGCTAAAGGATGACTGAGTCACGCAGTTCTACTTCACGCAATCAATAGACTGGCCCTGCCTATGTAGACTGGCCACTTCAAGACAATGCCACTTCAAGACAATGGTACTTGCGTACCATGCTGCGAATGAATCTGGCCCTTCCTACATCCAGGACATGGTTAAACCGTACACCCCAGCACGTGCACTACGCTCTGCATCAGCCAAACGACTCGCTGCACCCGCACTGCGAGGGGGACCCAAGTTCCCATCAGCAAAAACACGTGGGTTTGCTATCCTGGCTCCAAAATGGTGGAATGAGCTCCCCATTGAAATCAGGACAGCAGAAAGCCTGCACATAATCCGGCGCAGACTGAAAACTCATCTCTTTCAACTCCACTTCGAGCGATAGAACTATTAACAAAGAACTGCTAACAGAGCACTTGTATACTAATAAAGGACTGGCTTATCTAAAGCCAGTTGAGTAGCACTTGAAATGTTTGGCTCTATGAAACCTGATGTACTTATATGATTCTGTTTTCTTCAAGGTTGTGTCTTCCTGGTCGAATGTACTTATTGTAACGGCCCATCCACACAGCGGCGTGCGTTGAAGCTTGCCGGCGGGTCTGAAATTCGACCAACAACCAATCACATGAATCTCCCGCCCCTGACACACAAGCAGCGGTTTGATTGGCTAGAGCTTGTACTGGCATATGATTCGATTGGCTGACGCTTCTACCGAGGCTTCAAAAGTTGAACATTGCTCAACTTTTGCACCGAGCCATGCCAGCAAAGCTCCGCGTCGCTTCCCGCAATGCAGTTCGGCGAAAAGTGACGTCACCCCATTCAAAGTGAATGGTGAAGCTTTCAACGCACGCCGCTGTGTGGACGGGCCGTAAGTCACTTTGGATAAAAGCGTCAGCTAAATGTAATGTAAGCTATGACAACAAATAAAATATAAACCCAACCTGGCTTTATCACAGATGCAGCAAAAATGAAACAATCTTACATCTTTACATTTATTTTTTGCTTAAAAAGTCTCTGTGAATAGATACATAGTGCTTCTATTGCAAGTGATGCCGCTGAAAAAATACATTTGGAGTACAATCTGTCACTGACCTCAGAGGAGGTGAAGCTTCATAAAAACAATCTGAGAAGAGATGCAGCTGAGACCAAACGGGCAATAACGCCTGTGGGCCTCCATACAATCAGACATGTCAACATTTATATCATCATTTCTACACAGCTCACAAAACTAGTACAATCGCAGTATTATCCAAATATGTCCAGGTAGAGTATATCCATAACTAAACCAATAAACTTTAAAACAATCTATATCCAAATGCTGTTAGTATTGAATACAGATATCTAGATACTGTATTGTTTGTTTGAACAGTAATGATAAACCGCTCACACATACATACATAATACCAGAGGTGGGACCAAGTCATTGTTTTGCAAGTCAGAGTCAAGTCTCAAGTCTTTGCGCTCAAGTCCGAGTTAAGTCAGGATGGGCAAATTCAAGTCAAGTCCAAGTCCTAAACTTTGACAAAACGAGTCTTAAACAAGTCATGATGTGCTTTTCACCAAATGTAATGACATCGATCAACAGAATAATACTTAATGATCAAATTGCTCTTTATTAGTCACATTAATAATTTAATAATCCATTTTCTCTCTGCTGGTAAAGTAACGTGTGTTTTTCTAATTTAAGAGGGATCAGTAAGGTAAGGCTACCGTGACGGTTTGATTCAGAAGGAGTTTAAGTTTAAGATCCCTGATGTTGAGGTAACCAGAATGTTTATTTCCACTGTGTACAACATGTTATAAGGGACCCACAATCTATCTTTATGCAAGGGATAATGTGCAGCCAGGCGGTCTCTATGGGGAAAAGAACACCTGCATCTAGATCCCTCTGCAGGTGGTACTTTAAGTATATTTTGATGCCAATACTTTTGTACTTTTACTTGAGTAACATTTTGAATGCAGGACTTTTTATTGTAACCGAGTATTCCTACACTCTGGTACTGTTACTCAAGATCTGAACTTCTCCCACCTGACAATAAATGGTTTGAGTGGTTACCAAAATAAAGGTAACCAAAAAAGGTTATTTTCATTTTACAAATCCTGCGCTCAGCTTTGCTTTCTCCAATATCATTGAAAAGCAGCCAGATGCTGCTTCTTTTTTCGGTTTTCGCTCATTTCCTGACTTTTTCCGACGCGCTTGCATTTAAATCCGGCTCCCCGTCGCTCTGTGCAGCTGGCCTGTACCACTACACCTGCTGTGCCCCCCACCCTTCTTTCACATAATGGTATGATCCTAGTGTGTCCTCGCATATGATTGGCCGCATGGTGGCCGCATGCTAAATAAAGTCCCGCCCTGCAAGGATTCTCAGCAAGAGTAGGAGCGGCTGAAGATTCTGCTTTCCCCAACGGGAGTCTTCTCTTCTAGCGGCATCTCGCGATCGGCGTGTTGGAGACCTCTGAATTAAAGTATCAAGTCACCTCAAGTCAGAAGGCTCAAGTCCAAGTCAAGTCCCGAGTCATTGGTGTTCAAGTCGAGTCGCAAGTGTTTTGTGATTTTGTCAAGTCGAGTCTCAAGTCATCAAATTGGTGACTCGAGTCTGACTCGAGTCCAAGTCATGTGACTCGAGTCCACACCTCTGCATAATACACACTGCATTTTTAAGGGATGGATATGAAGCAGATGTGTACAGAAAGCAAACACACACCAGACGGGACAACAGCAAGAACCAACTCATCACACGTTTAAAAAATATGGTCACAAATGTACAAGCTGTGGAGGTGCAGACTACAGCAGGCTGTCCAGGCTCTGCTTCTCGTCGGCCCCAGCAGGCGGGCTGTATTTGTCGCAGTAGCTCTGCAGGATGGCGACCACATCGTGGTGGCCGAAGAGCACGGCTCCCTCCAGCGGCGTGTTCCCCCACCGGAACACACACCACACACACACACACACACACACACACACACACACACACACACACACACACACACACACACACACACACACACACACACACACACACACACACACACACACACACACACACACACACACACACACACACACACACACACACACACACCACACACACACACACACACACACACACACACACACACACACACACACACACACACACACACACACACACACACACACACACACGGCAGTGGTGTAATCTAGTGAAGTACATTTACTCAAGTATTGTACTTCAGAAAATGTTGGGCTACTATTACCGACATACTATAATATGTGTTTTTTCTGATAATTTCGTCATACCATAGAGTGGTGCAGTGACGAGTCTTAAAACCCGAAAGTGAGTTAGCATTTTACCACTACCGGTTCCCTTGTCTCAGAGCCAATGGGATTTCTCCATAGGATTTTGGAAAATAGCTGGAAATAAGGTCTGTGGTTGACAGAAATGTAAGAGACGGATCAGGTTTTGTTCTATGACATTAAATACATCAGCAGTGACCCCACTGGTGATTCTTGAAGAGTTTACGTGTCTGAAAAACGATGGTTGTTAACAAGTGGCTGAATAGGACTACAGAAGTTGTCGAGGACGTTGTAGGTCATTACGCCAAACACGCTAAGTTTGTTTGCCCCTGTTCTGCTTGAAAGCAAGTACCTGCCTCCTACAAACTCTTAAAACAAATGCTTCAATTTGTACAATTTTGAATCTGTATTTTTGAATATCGATCTTAAGTTGGCGTGACGTTGAAGTTGTGCGACCCTGCTGTAGTTAGTTTATAGCATAGCATTTTGCTTCTGGCGATTAGATTTATGATTTGGAAATTATAAAAGTAGGGTAGACATGTGGAGATTATCCGGCTGAACAAAACGTGCCAGAGCTATTTTCCAAAATCCTATGGAGAAATCCCATAGCTTTTTTATCATGCGCAGCTTACTTCCGGGTAAATACGTCTCTATACTATGTCATTTTTTTTTTTTTTTATAAATACTATACTATGTCTTTTCTTCTGAAATGTCGACATACTATTTTGCATACACTGCCTCCAAAAACAAGTTGCACACTATAATATTTGGTTGGACCGCCTTTAGCTTTGAGTACGGCACTCAGTCGCCGTGGCATCATTTCGATAAGCTTATATGTCACAAATTGTATTTCTGTCCAGAGTTGCATTAATTTCCCACCATGATCTTTATAGACGATGGGAGAGTCGCACCGCTGCACTAAGTTTTCTCCAGAACATCCCAAAGACTCTCAATGGGGCTGAGGTCTGGACTCTGGAGGCCGATTCATGTGTAAAGGGTGTTTCCTGCTTCCTGAACCACTCAACACAATGTGAGCCCCATGAATCCTGGCATTGTCATCTTGGAATATGTCCGTGCCATTGGGGAAGAAACACTCCATTGATGGAAAGACCTGGTCGTTCAGTATATTCAGGTGGTCAGCTGACCTCATTCTTTGGGAACGTAGCTGAACCTAGACCTGACTAACTGCAGCACCCCTAGGCACAAGGCATGATGGGTACATTACTTTGCCGCCTCTCTTCTGACCCTGGTGTGCCCATCACTCTGGAACAGGGTCAATATGGATTCATTGATTTGGTTTTAATAATGTGTTGGACAGTTCTTAATCAGATTTGAGTAGTTTCAGCAATATCCTTAGTTACTTTCTTTGCTTGATGCAGGCCAATAATTGTACCCTTCTGAAACTGATGAACATCCTTTCCCCCGATCACAGGACATGTCTTCTGACATGTTGTTTAAGAAATGAGAAGTGACTCATCACATCAGCTGGGGTTACACAACATGTTCCAGCTGAAACATATTCATCACTGCAGTGATTATCCAACGGAAGGTTCTTAGAGATTGGGGTCAGCACTCACCTGTCTCTGGAGACGGGGTTCACCTTGCAGGCCTCCAGGAGGAAGCGCACCACCTCTGTGTGTCCTGAAGCACAGCAGAAGACAGAATATGAAATACTACATATTATATAACCTCTCTGAAAGTAATGATGAGGACAGCCAAGTGTTACAGTATACGTGATGACTGAACATTACTTTTCTGTCGTGTTGAAACAGCTAAGGTCCTTTCACCAAAACTGACACCACAAGACACTGCATTGTCCAAGAATAAAATATAAATGTATGCAGTAGCAATTACATTTCTCATATTTGGATACAATGCCATGGCCTGATGATTTCTAATAATCAGTTCCCCGAATCTGATTTGAACAGTTTCCTCTCCTATGTTTTCACATAATAATAAGTACCAAAAAAAAGGTGTTGGGTTTTGTCAGGATTGTTTATTTTTGTACTATTGTTGTAATACTAATATTGACCACAAGAGGCTGAACTGCACCACTGCCCCGCATTATACAAAGAACCTTAAAGACATGTCAGTCATTTTACCACATGTTGCCAAAACACCATACCTATTTTGTGCATGGAGACATTAAAACTAACCTGTATCCGATAGTGGTGCGGTCATTGTGGCTTAATCTAGTCTCACACTTACAAAATATGCTGAATAATGACACCTGCTAAATCTTTTTCCACATTTCAAAATGATCCTAGAAAAAAAACACTCTTTCTTTTACCTTGCAAGGTCTTAGACCTGTCCTGAAGTTATATACGAAGGGGGGAAAACTATTTAGATTTGTTCTCACTTGCCCACAGACCAAAACTAAAGAAAATATGTTGACATACTGTTGTCAGTGTCAGATGTTAATGCATGCTGTACATTGGTGTTTGTGAAAAAGTTGACTCTCCGTACCTTCAGCTGCTGCCACATGCAGGGCCGTCCTCGAGTCGTAGTCTCTCTGCTCCATGTCTACAGATGACAGCGCAAACCTACACACAAAAGTTCTATTATTTACCCTGTAAGGACATTTAAAGAGGCCATATTATACTTTTGGAGTCTTCTCTTTCCTATAGTGTGTTATAGGTTTTTGTACATGTAAATGGTCTGCAAAGGCTAAGATCCCTGTGTTCCCTCCAGAGGGAGTTTCAGAGCAGACTGGGCTCTAGTTTCAGACAGAGGGTGAAAAGAGGTGCTGCAGCACAGGCAGTATGAGAAAAATAAAGAGCTTTTTGAACATTAGAGCATGGAGACATGTCACAGGAGAGACACTACATACTGATATACACCTGAACATCAGCAGAATATGGCCCCTTTAAGTCAAATATCTGAGTAATTCTTCCAGGTAGTAGAGGCAAGATGTCCTCTCTGGGAGGATTATCTCCATCTTTCTTTCTTTGTGAGCATTAGGAAAACATCTATAGAAATAGTTTGGAATGGACTCCACTGGGCTATTAAGGGGAAGTGAGTAAATGTAAAGAGTGGGAGCTGTTCACCTCCTCATAGCAGAGACGTCCCCGGTGTAGGCAGCAAACAGCAGGTTGATGACAGACTTCACCTGCAGAGACACAGAGAGGACGATTACAGGGACGTCAGACAGTCACTGATGGAAACACTACACACTATACTTCTGTTTTCATGTGACTAATGTTAAACATCTAATTTCTTAGCAGCATTGAGGGGAATTCAGTTTCAGTGTGATTTATTCTCGTACTAAACTTTAAGGAGGCTATTTTTATTATTATCAACAAATCCCATGAAAAAATATATATTTCAGAAATGTCAGAGTCTCTGACCATACCCTTTTTTAGAACTACATTCGGTACTCTCATGAGTATTTTCATTAGCCAGTTGGAGAATGTGATTTAGTTATGTCATCTAATGCAACATTTGGCTCGCAAGCAGAATCAATGAGATTGTTGGTGTTTTTAAAAAGGGATTTGTTGATGCTGATCAAAATTGAAGCTTTTATGAAAGAGAATTCCCCTCAGCTGACTACCATTGCAAACAAAGCTACAACTACTTCATTATTAGAAAACACACACACACACACAGCTATGCACAACATCCCTGCATCATGAAGACTTACCATATAACAGGAAACATTTCCTACAAGCAACACTTGAGTTGAAAACATGAGGAAACATACATGCGAGTATTGATACATTATTAGAGTGTAATATCATGGTTTAATACATTACATTGCATTTAGCTGACGCTTTTATCCAAAGCGACTTACAATAAGTGCGTTCGACCAACAAAATACAATGAAAGGAAATGAGAATAAACTTAATAATTTGTATTATAAAGAGTTTTTATGATCAGATGTGAACCCCACGGTGACACACTTTGAAATGAAGTAGTGTTTTCTGCACCGATGGTACAAACAGGTACACACTTCACAAGAAGCACCACAACACTTTATAACAGTGTCATCTTAAGGTCATTTCTTTTAATCAATTTTTTAAATACTCACGTGTAATGCGTTACATGTGATCATAATAATACATTTTATTTCTTTAGCGCTTTTCTTGAACCCAAAGACGCTTTACATTTGGGAGGTAGGGTAGACAAACAAAACAAAGCCAAAAAGAAACAAAGAAACAAAACAAAACAGAAAAGCAGTCAGGAGGAAGTTGGTTGAGGGGGGGGGGGGGGCTTATGATGAAGGCGTGAATGAGTCGCTCAGCTGCAGGGCGGGTGAGGGAGGGACGGAGTTTGGCAATATTGCGGAGGTGGAAAAATGAGGTTTTTACAATTTGACGGATGTGGGGCTCGAGGGAGAGGGTGGGGTCAAATATAACGCCAAGGTTTCATGCCTGGGTGGAGGGAGAAACAGGGGTGCCATCAATGGTGACTGTCAGGTTGGGGGTTTTGCTGAGGGTGGATTTGGAGCCGATGAGGAGTACAGTTTTATTGCTGTTGAGTTTGAGGAAGTTGTGTTGCATCCAGGATTTTATTGCAGTCACACAGGATTCGATGTGGGTGAGGGGGGGGTTGTGGGGGGATTTGGTGCTGAGGTAAATCTGTGTGTCGTCAGCGTAACAGTGAAAGTCCAGGTTGTATTGGCGGAGAATCTGACCAAGGGGGAGAATGTAGATGATGAAGAGGAGGGGGCCGAGTACTGAACCTTGGGGAACACCTTGGGTGACTGAAGCTGTGGCAGAGGAGTGGTTGTTGAGGGAGATGAAGTGGGATCTGTCGGAGAGGTAGGACTGGAGCCACCTGAGTGCAGTACCTTCGATACCGATGTCCTGGAGTCGGGTAAGCAGGATGGAGTGGCTCACGGTATCGAAGGCTGTACTCAGGTCGAGGAGGATGAGGATGTTGAGGGAACCGGTGTCAGCAGAGGTGAGGAGGTCATTGAGGACTTTGATGAGGGCCGTTTCTGTGCTGTGGTGGGGACGAAAACCAGACTGAAGGGGTTCAAAAAGCTGGTTGGTTTGGAGATGGCGGTGGAGTTGTTTGGAGATAATGCGTTCAACTGTTTTTGAGAGAAAGGGGAGGTTGGAGATGGGACGGTAATTACTGAGGGAGGAGGGATCCAGACCGGGTTTCTTGAGGATGGGAGTGACAGCAGCAGTTTGAAGGCAGAGGGAACGGTTCCTTGGGACAGGGAGGAGTTGAAAAGGTTGACAAGGTAGGGGCAGAGGACGGGAAGACAGGACATCAGTAGAGGGGTGGGTAGAGGGTCAAGGGAGCAGGTTGTGGGTTTGGAGGAGCTGATCAGTTTGAGTATTTCAGGGGGGGTAACCAGAGTGAACTGGGAGAGGCGGCCGTGGGGAGGAGGGCTCGGAGGTCCAGGGGGATGGGGGGAGAAATTGTGGCGGTGGATGTTGGGGGAGATGTATGTGTGTCAGATGCAGCGGATAGGGAGAGATTAATGGCAGTGATTTTGTCAGAGAAAAACTGGAGGAATGAACTGCATAAAGTGGAAGTGGAGGAAGGGAGGGTGTCAGCACAGGGTTTGAGGAGCTTGTTGACGGTGGAGAAGAGGGTCCTGGGGTTATGAGAGGGGTCGGTAAAGATGGTGGAGAGGTAAGCAGTTTTTGTGGCAGTGAGGGCGTCTCTGTAGGTAGTGAGATGGAGTTTGTAGGATTCATGGTGAACTGTGAGGGATGATTTATTGGTTAGGCGTTCAAGCTGGCGGCCGGTTTGCTTCAGCTTACGGAGTGCAGGGGTGAACCAGGGTGAGGAGGTTTTAAAAGTGAAATGTTTCCTTTTGAGGGGGGCCAGGCTGTTGAGGGAGGCGAGTAGGGTTAAGTTATCTTATGTGCTTATTGCGTTTGTCTTAAAACTGAAATGTATTATGGAAGAAATTCATAAATGAATTTTTACTTTGAAGCAACAAGGACCACTTGATGTACCTTGTAATTATATTATAATTAAATTAAAAAACTGATGATTCCAATGCATTATAACCGTGAGTGTATTGCATTATGATGATTATAAAGTATTATGATACTTGAATCATATGAGTCATTATACAATGTTTTATGGTTGTTATAAAGCATAATGAACATTCATGAGTGCCAGTAACCGTAATGATACAGGGCTCTTAACAAATTATAATGCATTATAGGTATCTTTATGATGCATTATAGACATGTCATAAAAAGTGCCTGTTTTTTATTCGGTTGCAGCTTTACATCATGTTTAAACTCTTCATATTTACCAACTGTTTACAGCTATAACAACATACTATATATTAAAAGTATCTAAACTGACATATTTCATTGTTTGGTCATCTAGGTGCTCTGTGAACTCTATCAGGAGTTTTGGCTCACTTAGTCAGAATTCTTGCACTTCATGCGTCTTTATGTATTAGGTGGTCTTTTATTTATTTATTTTTTTAAACTGTCCGTAGAATCAATATGTGCACGGTACAGCCACGTTGCATATAATCATTCCTGAGACATGTTTTTTTTTTTTTCCACAACTAGTGACTGAGCAGAGTCAAAACTATTGATCCCCTTAAAACATTTAAAAGTATTGCAATTACTTAAGGTTTTACATGTCATACCTCCCATACATAGTTTATGACAAGCATCTGTAAAAACAAAATGTACCAAGCAAAAGTGACAGTTAGCAGAAACTTAGAAACATGTTGTGTCTGCAGAATGGAACAGAGACGAGTGGATGGTCATGTAAAACCAGCTGGTACGGTGCTTACATGTTCTATAGACTAGCTTAATGTAAGGCAGGAAAAAAGCCTGTTTCTAAGTCACACAGCTGCCTTTGATTTGGTCGTTTTTTCTGGTAACACTGATCACAAAATAAACCCCTGCTGATGCTATGATTCAGTTTGTTTGTAACTAAAAGTGTCCAACTACAGACAGCGACAATGTTTGCTGATGTTCAAGATCAGTTACGGCGCACAGCAATGATATTTAATAATGTTTTATTATTAGATTGTATACATGGGACACAAAGTCTTGAAAAGCCCATGTTCCCGGTCATGTCTGCTGGTTGATCTCACTGAAAGAAACAGTGAAGGGAGTTCATGGGTGTTTCTCAATGTCGAGGAAGGATGCTCCAGAGCCACTATTTCAAGCATACTACGTCATTGAGTGCCGCTGAAGGACTGTTCCAATGTCCAGCATACTTGGAATTCTACCGAGGCCGGCGTACTTCGTAGTGAGAAAGTTCGAGGCTTCACATGTGTCGACTCTGTGGTCTTAAAATCCCCACAATGCTTTGCACACTGACCAATTTCCAAATCGATGGCGGAAATCGCGCTCCATTTAAGGCGGGGCCTCGCATATGACGCACACCTGTTAGCCTGTTCCACAATTCTTCGTTTTCCGAGGCTAGGAAGGATTCTTGCCTCGCTTCTGAAGCAAGTGACTCGGAAGACATGTGCTACCAAGCAAGCGTCCTCGACATTGAGAAACACCCCATGTCTCCTCCTCAGCAGACAGGACAGTTCATGGAGTTTATGGAGGCTTTACACAAACAATTACAACCATGTGGACTGTGAAAAGAAATCAAAACATAGAACATTTTTGACAAAATGAGCTTGGAACTGTGCGGCCTCTTCTACTTTTCAGGAGATTACTAAAAACCCATGGAACAACTTTCACATTTTCTAAATTCCTATTTCTTAGAATATTTTTCAGGAATTTGTCTTTGGCATAGGATCCACTTTGGAATTGTTAATCCTCTAATATTTATATTTAAATATTTATAAATATGCAGTTTTACAAATATTTAAATATAAATATTAGAGGATTAACAATTCCAAAGTCACCAAATTGCAATGGTAGTTTATAAATTATGCAATTTCCATGTCACAAGTAAAAATGTATGTCTCTGACACAAGTCAACATAAATAAAGACATGTGGAAGGTAATCAAATGAACTTAAACCGCAATGATTACAGGGTATTGACAACACATTCATCAAATCATACAAAATATGCATGCAAGAGGGAGAGTGAAAAGTTAGAGAAAAAAAAAAACATTAAATACATGTCGTGAACCATAAGAATCTGAGGATTTCAATGGAAATACTGGAAACCGCATTCAAAAGCCTTCTGTCATGAGTTTGATTGTACAGAGGAATAATCACAGTTTGAGGAGTGAGACATTCAAAATGTCAAGTAATAAGATTGGTTGCAAAGCAGCATCAGGCTGCTCTACGCTTCTGATATAGAGGGAAGATAATCAGCTGTGATTGGATCAAATATGGTTCAATTAGTCAGTGTGTTTTAGATGTTGTGCTAATGACTTTGTACTGCAGCAGCAAAACCAGGGAACCTACACGACTGATGGTCTTAAAATCACAGAAAGAAGGTCAGGACATAAAGAAAACAAAGGTTAAAACTTCTCCCGAGGCGAGTGACAGTGAAAAAAGAGCTACTCTTGGACCCGTTCTCAAATATTCACCTCTATGACCTATTCATGATAAAATAACTGATCCACAATGAAGCAGGCTATATATAATGATGAACATGAAGAAGACTGCCTTTGGA